>NW_007735657.1:28611-56583 GCF_000696425.1 Galeopterus variegatus
TCGGCGGGAGCGCCACCGCACTCCCAAGCGGTGCACTCTCCAGTGCGCCACCGGGCTGGCCCAATGTAGGTATTTTTAAAAATTACACTTGCCCTTGGACTCTACCTACAGAGCTGTACAAAATAAGCTGTCTTTGTACTCAAAATAAGACACATGCTACAAAAACCTTATGTGTGCCCACATCTACTACTCTTTCTTAGACCTCCCAGAGGAATGCAAAGTACCATAATAAACAAAATTGAATTTGCTATGTATTTGCTTCACATCATTTCTAGTTGCGATTAGACTAACACAGTCCTTTTGCTGAATTAACTGAAAAATAAATACATAATTGGAACAGGTGTGCTATCGTTTAAATGTTTTTGTTCCCTTCAAAACTCTTGTTAAAACTTAACTCCCAATGTAATAGCGTTGAGAGGCAGGGCCTAAAGGAAGGTGTTTAGGTCGTGAGGGCTCTGCCCTTATTAATGGATTGATGCCACTATAAAAAGGGCTTGTGGCAGCTGGCTCTCTCCTGCTCTTCTGCCACATGAGGAACAGCATTCCTCCCCTCCAGAGGATGCGGTGTTTAAGGCACCATCTTGGAAGCAGAGACAGGGCCCTTAGCAGACACCAAACTTGCTGGTGCCCTGATCTTGAACTTTCCATCCTCCAGAATGTACACAGCAGAGCAAAAATCTCATTTCCATCTTGTGATCCCTCTTCAAAATACTTTAGTGCCTTTTTAGTAGGAGGTATCAAGCCATGCCCTCAAAACCTGTACCTCTTTACTTCCATTTGACATTTTGATCATTCTGTCAATATATTCTTTTATCTTATTGTGGTGACCAATTATAGGGAAAGTGAAGGTAAATGGTCAGGGTCCCTCAGATGCTCAGAATCTTGCCGAGCATTTGATGTAAATATGCACGTGGGCCCAGGTGTTCCTTGGTTATTGTCTAATGTAATTGCACACGTTTGCCCAGGTGTTCTTTGGTTGTCTGACTCCACCCAGGTGTTCCTGGGTTATCAGACTTAAGTATAAAGGATGAATGGCTCTGATCCACAGTGGCCCTTGCCCCCGGGGTTTCCTCAGGGGGTGGGGGGGACAGGGAGGTTGCTACTGCTGGTGGAGGCTGTGACTGCAAGTTGTTGTTGCCAGGGCCACCAGAATGCTTCAGTAGGCCACCGCCACTGCTGCTGGGTCTTTAGCTTACAGCAGATCCAGCAGCAGGTGGTCTGAGACCCAGCATGGCACGTGAGGGGTCTGTTGACCCAGTGTAGAGAAAATACAGGAAAGTAGTCAGGGCCCCTCAGCTGTTCAAAATCGGGGAGGCTGCTACTGCTGCTGGAGCTGCTGGAGGCTGTGGCTGCAAGCTGTTATTGCCAGTGTCCCCAGGATGTCCTGAGAGGCTGCTGTCGCAGCTGGACCTATAAGTTGCTGGACCTGTAAGCTGCTGCTGCCGTTGCTGAGGACTGAGTTCATGTCATCTGCCAATGGCTCCTGGGATCTTTCCCAGTTACCTTGTGTGGACCTGCTTGTGAGAGGTCTGGTGACCCAGCCTGGCATGTGAGGGTTCTGGTGACTCAGTCTGTACGATGAGTTTTTGAAGGGTTTGAGCCCTAGCCTTGACAATACAAATGGAAAACTTAGTATGACTAAAATAACGAAACATTTTGGCTTTAGTTATGAATCGCACTAGCCATACAATAGGCGTGATAAAACCTGACGACTGGGTCACTGCTGTACATCTTAATTCCTTTACCGGCAACAAGTATCACAGGATGGAAATATCTCTCTTGATGACAGTAATTAGTCAATGTCTTCAGCCTCTTCTAATCCATGGCTCCCCCAAGGCGGGGCTATGGGGCTGCAAGGCTCCAGGGTGTGTGCTCATAGCAGCCCAGTGGAAAAGCCAGGACCTCAGGGCCCACTGAGGCCCCAACCCCCCTCACATTCCCATGACTTCCCCACCTTTCTAATGCCCTCAGCAATAGCCAGGTGCCTCAATAGGTGTTTGTGCAATCAGTGTTTGCTAAATTGTGTGTGTGTGTGTGTGTGTGTGTGTGTGTGTGTGTGTGTGTGTGCATGCATATGTCATTTAGTGACCTGGGGGGAGGCATCCTAGTAGGTCCGAGGTGGGCCTGAGAATTTGCAATTCTAACAAGTTGCCAGGTGATGCTGACGCTGCTGGCCCTGGGGCCACACTTTGAGAAACCCAGGTCTATTAGAGCAGTGCTTTCCAAGCCAAGCTACACATTAGAGTCACCTGGGAGCCCTAGCAGAGGCCAATTAAATCAGAATCTCTGGGAAGTGGGTCCTAGGCTTTATTTCAATCCTACAGGTGATTCCAGTGTGCAGCCGGGGTTCATAACAACTACATTTCATCAACCAAGACAAATTTAAAAATTAGGGGGTAGAGATAAGGGACGTAGAAAGAGCCTTAGACCTATGGGGTATAAACTAAAATGCCTATGTATATCAGTCAACCTCGATGAGTACTGACTTGCCAAGTAACAAAAGCAGCCCCCACATATCCATGGGGAAGGGGCCTCAGGTGTTGAAAGCAAGGAAATTGTTCAATTAGGCAGTTTCCAAGTATGTGCTGTACACATGCAGCTGTGGAGGGAGCTGCTGGCGAAGATATCCAGCCTAATTGGGAAGATTCTATGCAGGCTGGAGTTACTGTGGAACATCAGTGAAGATAGATGCTGGCCCAGGCCCTGTGCACTGGGGCTCATCTCATTCTGGAAAAGTCTCTGCTAAAGCAGAGAAAGCTCAAACATAGAGACACAAAATATTGGTCTGAAGTGCCATGAAATCCCCTGCACACAGCTGGTTTTATAGGCATTGTCTGAAAAAATGGCAATTTTGTTAAGTTCCCCCCCCCCTTTTTTTTAAGTTTCCAAATGTATTTCTTTGAAAACTTATCTCTACTTGCTTAATAATAGTCTACATTTATCAAGCATTTGCTGAGATACTTTTCATGCATTATTTTATTTAACTCTTCTAAGAGTCTATGAGTTAGGTACTCTCATTATTTGTTCTACAGGAAATCAAAGCACATAGAGGTTAAGTAACATGCCCAAAGTCACATATTTAGCAAGTGGAAAAGCTAAGATTCAAATGCAGGCTCTGGCAGCAGAGGCTGTACTCTTTTCCACATCAGCAGTATTCACAGTGGTGTGGTCTGGGGACTCTGGGGCCTTTGAGACCCTTTATGGGGGAGGATCTATGAAATCAAAACTATTTGATAATAAGACTAAGATGTCACTCTCATCATGGACTTGTCCAGAGAATTCATGACGTGTGACAAGATCATTGCTCTGATAACCTGTGTATTTGCTATGGTCTGAATGTTGTCCTCTCCAAAGCTCATGTGGAAGATTGATCTCCAATGCGGCAGTGTTGAAAGGTAGTGCCTTTAAGAGGTGACTGGATCCTGAAGAGTGTGCTCTCATACACGATCTGTCCATTCATGGAGTGATGGGTTAATGATTTAATGAGTTATAATGTGTGTGGACCGTGGCTTTATAAGGAGAGCAAGTGAGCGTGTTAACAAGTGCTCTTCTCAGTCTTTCTTTCTTATGTGACACCATGTGTTGCCACCGGACTCTGCAGGAGCCACCACCAGGAGGAAGGCCCTCCACAGATGTGCTCTTTGGACCTTGGACTTCCCAGCCTCCAAAACTATAAGAAATAAATTTCCTTTTCTTATAAATTACCCAATTTCAGGTATTCTGTTATCAGCGACAGGAAATGGACTAATACAGTATTCTTACATTTTAAAATTTTCTCAGTTTTAATTTCTAATGATACATATTGATAGATATAACCCATTAACAAAAGCTCCTTGGAGTTCTCTGTGCTATGAAGAGTTGCGAAGGGGCCCCAAGAGCAAAAAAGCTTAAGGACCAGCATTAGCTCCGTGGTGAATACTATGACCACGAAGTGCCACACCTGAAAAGGACATGGGCACCATCCAGCCCAGCTCCCTCCTTTTACAGATGAGGAAACTGAGGCTGAGATTTCAGGTGGTTTGCCACAAGGTCACACCAGGGGCAGTGACAGAGCTAGCCCTGGGCTCTGACGCCGGCCTCTCAGGGCCCTCCGTGTGCTGTCCCTCAGGTGTTCCTAGATGACCAGGGGACACCGCCCCACCCCCTCCCGCTTTCTGTGGCACATTCTTGCAGAGAAAGAAGGCTGAGTGACCCCCTAACGGCTTTGGAATCTCGCCCTTCATGTTCACTGTGCTCACACAAAGCTCTCTCTTTTAAAAACAGTTCTTTCCCCAGAACATCTCAAATGGAGCAAATGTACGTCCGTCCGCGTGGAGCGGCAATCAGCAATCAGCTCCCTATTCATTCAAACCGGCGACCCAGAGGCCCCGGCGCCCGGGGAAGGCAGCGGGGCGGCAGGAACGCCGTGTCCTCCCGGGAGGCCGGGCCTCGCCGTTCCCTGCGGCAAACAGCCTTTCGAGTTCTTTCTCTCAGCGCACAGATGCCTAGAGATTGCTGGGATACCGGTTCTCGTTCTTTCCAAAGTAAAGGGGAGCAGCGCATTTAAAGCGGGAATGAAGAGCCGTGAGCTTGTGAGGTGGAGGTGCTTCTCCCAGCTGGGGTGAACGAAGACACTCAGGGACTCCTCGGAGTCGCAAACGCCTCACCGTCGCACGCCCCACGCTGCAGGCAGTGGGTTGCATCCTCTCCTTCCTCGCCCTCGTGCTGGCCCCGCGGCGTCCTGCTTGCCCCCAAGCACCGCGGAATATTGCGGGCTGATGGCGCCCCCTGCAGGCCAGGGCGGGGAACTGCGGGACTCAACTTGGCAACCTCCATTGCCTTCCCACACCTGCGAGGGCCGCCTTCTCTGCCTGTTCTGTCTCTTCCCTAGTCTTTTGCACACACACTCTCTCCTCTGTCTCTCCACCTCTCTCTCCCCCTCTCTCTTCCTTGTTCCCTTCCCCTCTCTGTCTCCCTCCCCCCATAGATAGTAAAGCACCCAGAAGCATGCATACCCCTCTTTAGCCCCTTAAATCATCTCAACTCTTGGCCAGTTACCTCAGGGAAAAAAATTATTCCACCCCTCCCCCGCCTTTTTATTCCATTTGTGTTGCCCAGGTTTTACTCTAATCATATCTGACAAGACTTGCAGGAGCGTTGGTGAAATAACTGTACCAAGGGAAAGAGACGCACCAGCTTGGATGTAAAATTGAGTGCGGTCAATAGAGATTTAATCCTGCTGGGCCTGATCTGGGTGCCTGGGTGTCGGGCTCCCAGGTAGAGGGAACCACCATCCCAGCTGGTGTAGGGCTCAGGGATTTTCCTGGTTGCAGGGTTTTTAACTGCTAAAACTGGGACAGTCCCAGATAAAAACCCCCGACAGCTGGGCACCCTACTCCAAGTACTTGGTGATGGTCCAAAGGCTTTAGCCCTCCTGGGGGCTTTTTCCTTCATTCATTCAGAAGAAATGGAAGGACTCTGGGCGAAGAGAGAAAAGAGAAAGGGAGTAGCTCTTACACGTCACAGGTGTTGGGGCACATCTGCACTCAGATGTTTAGGAAGGTGTATATATACTACACTGATGCTGGACTAGTGTTGATTTCATTTTTGAATCATTCATACTAACATTCCTTAAATAACATAAAAGCAATCCAGAATTTTTGCCAAAGAAACATTAATATGTTCATTATGTATGTTTTGTGTAATTTTTTATTACTCCAATTAAGTAGCTTATGGAGCTCATAAATGCTGAAAAGTAATGTCTGCTTTTTATTGAGCACTTTACATATAGCCCTCAGAACAACACTGTCTTTTTATTATACCAAATTGATAGATGAGGAAACAGGGCCTTCAAGAGGCAGGTAACTTGCCCAAAGTAAATGGCAGAGAAACATTTACACCCTGGTCTCTGACCTCAAAGCCTGTGCTCTAAACCACATCTATTTGATTTATTTTGTAGATGACCTCTTTATCAAAATAACACATTGTTTAAAGTGATTTAAGCGTCTTTCCTCACTCCCATCCTCATAATCTTTCCATAGTCTGCAATTCTTCCCCCTCCAGTTTCTTTCCTGTGGCTTAGAATTTTGTCTTCTGAGGAAGTTAAATGTCTCCTGCAAATTTCCCAGTTGGCCAGGAGAGATCAGACTTGAGCTGCAGTTGTACCTGGAACTGATTTTTATGGGGACCATTAAAGAAGCCACAGGCACCGGCTGGAGCAGGAAAATGACTTCCTGAGAAAGGAATCCAAGAAACTTATGGGGCAATGTCAGCTACAGAACTTGGAGAAAACCATAGATTTTATCCTTTCTGAATTCACTTTTATCTCTTTATGTTTGTCATTTGTGATCCTTGAAACAAATTTGACAATGCAAAACAGAATGAAACTAAAAGTGAAAATTTCTCTTACTTTTCACCTGAAATCACATACCTTATTTTTTTTGTAAATATTCCCCTTAAAATGAAATTCAATCACAATCCTTTCTACTTATAACACTTGCTCTTATTTTTTTTAAAATTTAACTTTCACCTACACTGCATGATATTAGTTAAGATGCTGTCATAGCATATGGCAAAGTCAACAGATTTCTCTCTTACAAATAAATATCATAGGTATAAAAGAATCAGTGATTGAACTGGAAATCGTTTAGGCTGTTCACATTTTATTTCCATTAGCCTCTGGCAGTTAAATTAGCAATTTACATTTTTCTGTGGCTCTAAATATGGATCAAGTGCTCCTGCCTTCTTCCACTGAGCATTTATTGAGTATCTCTCTGGTTGGCCATGGCCAGACTATGCACCGACCCCTCCAGTAGCCTGTTGATGAAGTAAAGAAAAAAGTAAAAGCACAGAAGTAATAGATTACATAACTGTTACATGCAAGAAATGTGGATCCCCAAACCCAGAGCCATCTGGTCCAGGTGACAGGGACTGACATGCTCCCTCCTTCCCTTCCCTGTTTGCCCAAAAGGTGGAAACCCCTGAGTTCTGGGGTCCTTTGACCTGACTAGTTTCTCTCTGTGCCATGGCCTTCAAACCTTAGATCACCTCCATGAAGAAAAGACCACGTGTCCTTGAAGTCATGTTGTATGTGTATGTTTTTCGCTGCATGTGCTGGTTCTGCAGTAAAGCAAAGGGAAAGTTACAAAGCCGCAGTAACCACAAAATACAATTTAGTGTATATTTTTGCAGATCTTTTCCTAAGCTATATATATTTGTGTGATTTTGTTTGATTCTTCTAATCAGATTGAACTGTTTGGTGGCTAAACAGTTGTGACCCTTCAATTACTGGGCTGACAGCACATGCTTTTGTTCCTTCTTTGTTAACTAATATGTTCTTTTTTTGCTCTTAATTTTTGAACTTTAAACCAATATCAAGCTTTGTCTTTTGAAACAACCCATTCTTCATTACTTGAAGCTTTATCTCTTGAGAACTTTGTCCATCTCTTCCACACTTGTATATAGGGGACCTTATGGTTTTCAAGCCATTTGTTATGAGAACCAATGTGGTGGGGAAGAGGCCAGCCTTAATTCAGGGCCCACCGTGTGGACACAGACGATTTCAGATTCCTTAGCACCCAATCAATTCACCGAAAAGGACATGCAAATGTCAGGGCAGGGAAGGTGGAAGACAGATTTTGTTAAAATGGAACGAAAAAAAAAAAAAAATAGATTCATCACTCATAGAAAAACAAACAAACAAACAAACAACATTTGAGCACTTACTGTGTGCCAGGCACTGTTCTAAGCACAGTGGATATGGCAGTTAGAACAGATGGACAAAGTCCCTGCCCACGTGCAGTTTACATCCTAGTGAGCAGAGACAGATCATAAACAAGTAAATACAGTGTGTATATTGTTGGGAGTGTTTAGCCAAAAGTGTAATACACTTTTGTCACAAATTTAGATAATAGAGAAGTGTAAAGCAAAAAATGAGGTCACCTTCCCAAGCACCCTCCAAGTCCTTCCTCAAGGTAACCATCGTTACGATTTAAGTGCACTCTCCCAGATTGTTGCCATGCCTACACAAACACGTGCAAGGGTACTTCAAAAGTTCTGGGAAAATAGAACTGAAGGACAATACAAATCTTTCCATGATGTTTTTGAAGCACCCTCTGATATTTATTGTGAAGGAGGCACATAGTGTACATATTACCTGCGACTTGCTTTTTCCTCCTTGAGATATTAAATGCGACTCTCCTCATCAGAACATAGATCTACTGGATTCTATATAATGCCATTCTGTGAATTTATTAATCCATTCTTCTACCAGTGGGCATTTATATTGTTTTCATCTTCTTGCCATTACAAACAATGCTGCCGTGAACACTCTTGTATTATGTCTTTTGAGATGACGGTAGTATTCCTGTGAGCTGGAATCCTTCAGCTGGCATGTCTGAACCAAAGGGCATGCATATTAGATTGACTTTCCTGATGGCAAAGCCATTTAAAAGACACAGGAAAAGAGAAAGAGAGGTGAAGAGTCATAAAAACAATACATCAGGAAAAGTAGCTCTTAGTGAAGAGTGCAAACAGAACAGGATGGGGGTACAACTAGCCACAGAACGTACCTGTACAGTCTCTTTGTCAGCCTCTCATGAATTCCCCATAAATCCCACAGGTTATCTGACCTGAGCTCCCTGAAATGCGTTATCAGATGGTTCTCACTTGGTGCCATTCGTCTTTGCTCATACAATGTGTTTTATGGAAGCCCAATAAGCACTGATCAAATGCAAGCCATCAAACATGTACTGAATTCATCCAAACATCACATTGAATTTATTTAATTCAATCATTTGGTAAACATTCCCAGAGTGCCTGCTGTGTGTCAGACACTGTGCTGCGTCCTGGAGATTCAGTAGATCCAATAGACATCAAATTCAACAGCCTTGCATGAGATCCAATCCCACAAGCATAGAGTTGCTGGTGTGACGTGATAAGAAGTTATCTGATACTTATCAGAGCCCTAGTGGGAGGGCTGATCAAGCCATGGAGATCAGGAAAGTTATCTCTGAAGAAGTGTGTCCTGAGTTGAGTTGGGAAGTATTAATTCATTAGGTAATGATGCCTATTTGAGACCTGGAGGGGAACATGAGTGAAGCCTCAGTAATGGGGGGAAACTGGCTAGGATAAGGGGTGGAAGAAAGCCAGGGGGGTCTGGATGGAACTTGTAGATCATGCCCAAGCATAAGGCTTCACAGCGGAAAGTGACAGAGATCCTTGAAGGACCTGGCACCAGCACGTTATCTAGCAGAGAAAGCTTAAGAAAAAGATCTATTAAAGGCATAAAGGAATGATAGCTCATGACTGAGCATTGAGCAACCAGGCAGATACACCCCTACATTTGCAGGGCTTGAAGCAAGAGTTCAGACGGAGGTCACATAGCCTGTGCCTGGATTTTTTTTTTTCCTTTTTGTCTTTTTTCGTGTCCGGCAACGGGATCGCAACCCTCAGTGCTGCGCCCGCCCCTTGCTCAGCCAGTGAGCAGGAACCGGTCTGTATGTGGGATCCGAACCCTCCGCGGGAGCGCCACTGCGCTCCCAAGCGGCGCACTGTAGCAGTGCGCCACCGAGCCGGCCCTGTGCCTGGATATTTTAAAGTTGTGTATAAGACCACACCCACAGTCATCTTCTGTTCCCCCCCAGGGCCCTACAGTGTGATCCCCAGAGGATGACTTGGGTGCCTTTTCTCTGGGCAGCCCTGCTGCCTGTGAATGTGGGTGATTTCATGCCCCTTCTGGGGTAGGTGGGGCAGAAGCTGGATGTTGGCCCAGCTTCCTAGGTTACCTGGACCCACCTGAACCTGAGATGGAGGCTGAATCATCAAGTTGCCTAGAGAGCTAGGGTCTCCCAAAAGTAGAACATCCAAACAGAAGTGAGGCCTGGACGCCCACAGGGTGATTTGGGGTGTGCAGCTTTAACCAGGCAGCAACCCCTTCATTAGTTTCCCGGAGCAGAGACCATAATCCTTTGCTTCTCCTTCTCACAATATCCTGTGGCCTGAGGGGCCAAATTGGATGGTATGTCCTCTTGCCCTCTTGTCCAGGGGTGGTGTTGACGTGCCACCGTTTCTGGATCAACCGCAGAATCTGTGAGTTCACAGTACAGGAGAGTTACTGCTCACATTACTCACTCAGGCTTTTCTTGAGCGCTACCACGGGCTGGCTGCAAGGGGCTGGCACAATGGGCTGAACACCTAGGCTGGCCTGTGTGCTTGGGGAACTTGCAGTCTGGCTGGGATGACAGATGTTACACAAGCAATTGCAACGAAAACAAGTGTTACAAGGAGGGAGGCCCAGGGTGAAGTAGCCAAGGCAAGGACCAGAGAGGAGAAGTGACTTCCCAAGGCCACAGAGCCAGTGAGTAGCCAAACTGGGGTGGCAGCCCACCTTGGTCTGACTCCTGGATCCCTCTCATTTCCACATGACCACGCTACTCAACCCAGAGCTCTGGGGCTGCCTCGGATGGAAACCCAGTGGCAGCTCCCAGGCGCTATGCAGTGAGTGTATCTTTATATCAGAAAGAGACACCATCCTAAGGCCATTTCACATCTCAGAACACACCCCCCCACCTCCCGGCAGCTGCTCCCCCAACTGCTTGCATGTGGGGAGCTTGAGAATGAAGGCCATTTGATGCCCGGAAGTAGAACTAACCAGCTCAGAGCAGCTGGCATGACTCCACAGTCAGGACAGGGCCCTCTGGACTGGGTCCTGAATGCTGGTTCCTAGTCCCAGGGTGGTCACCCTGCTCTTGCCCAGAGTGCCCGAAAGTCAGTAGCAGCCTTGGACCATGGCCGGGCAGGCAGGGCTTCACTGTCCCTCCCTTCAGTCCAGCCGTCACCTCTCAGGGGCAGCTGTTTTGAAAGAGTCTGGCCCGGGCTGGCACCAGGCCTCAGTCTGGACAGATGCTGCAAAGCAGGGCACGGCAGGTCTCTTGTCATCTGCTTTTGCCATCAGGCGCTGAGTTACAACCAAAGGGCTGTGTGTCATTGCACCTCCAGACAAGGTGGCCATGGAGAGAGCATGTTTTCTTGGGAGCCTGGAAAACTTGGTTCCACTGGATGTGAAGGTGAAGGAGAGGCAGGGGAGAGTCTGCTCATGCCCAGTGATAAACTGCCCAAGGGCTCTGCTTACCTGGTTGGCTGGGAACTTTCCTTCTAATTTTCAAAGAAACATTCTAGGACCTAAGAAGGGACGATCTATGCAGAGGCTTTCTGTGGGGTGAGCTGGGCTGTGAACACCATTCCTCAAGGCAGAGGTGTGGAGGTGCTGCCCCTTCTGCCCAGTCTCGTGGGAGTGGGCCTTCAACAGCACCCCTAGGAAGGCTTGATATGCGGAACTGCAGTTATGAGGACACATTGCCTGTAGGCGACACACGAGGAATCCAAAGGCCAGAGGCTGTGCCTCTCAGCCAAAGGCATGGGGGCAGAGAGAGGGAGAGAAGTGCTTTTGTGCTGAGAAGCAGCACAGACTCATCTTTGATAGTGGGTCATTGTCATATGACCTTGGGGACCAGATGAGGCACTTGCAGTAGGACTATCAGCCAGAAGCCTCTGAAAAGGGATCCTGCCCAAGATGGCAGCCTGTGGGAAGAGCAAATCCCCGCAGTGAGAGGCTGTGGGCTGTGCCACTGGAATAGGTGAGGGTTACAAGGAACAGCCTGCTGGAATAGAGGCAGGGCCCCTGGCAAGGCAAGTGGCCACTGAGAGTCAGGGCGGGGATGCGCCAAAAAACTCAGGAAGATTGCTGACGGGTTGTGGGGAGGGCTTTAAACATTAGGCCCACATTTCTTTGAGCTGGCCTCCAACCTGCTCGGCTGTGCTCCATTCACCCTCCTCCCCATCCACGCACAACAACCAGGAGGGGAGGAGGGAGAACGACACTGACCACCCTCCAGTTGTGGAGGGAAGGAGACCACCAGGCTCCAGCCAGGAGAAGGGGAGAAGTGTTATCTTGGAACTAGTATTGAAGGGTGGGTTAATAGACTGAACTGGGCATTACAACTTCCGAGCTGAGACTGTTTTGTGATTTTTAAAGTGTGCCAAGAAGTCCCGGGGATTGCTAAAGTATTCATCTAGTGGATGGGGACTGTGAGAGACACAAAATAAGTAGGTGTTTTAATTACATCTCATAAGTTATGCTAGTTTAATGCTGCAGTTACATCAGTGTCTCATGAGCCACTGAAGAGGATGACGTCCTTTACCCATCCTTCAGCTAACCAGTGGTGGAACCCACACCGGAATCCAGGGCTGTATCACTCCAGTGCAAAGGGCTGGGGAGAAAGAGCAGCCCAGGACCCCTCTGGGGAGGGAGGGGAGCAGGCAGCACTGGAGAAGTCATCCCAGAGCAGTGCTGGGGGCTGGGCCTCCAGCGATGAGTGGGGTTGAGCTGGGCAAGGTGAGGTGCTTGGCAGGGCGGCTGCTCTGGGCCGGGCCCTGGATGGGGCTCGCGGAGACTTTCAGGATCCTTTCTCCCATCCACTCACTCCAAACAGAACCCACCTCTTTCCCCCTGCCCCCTGCCCTCTCCAGGTTTCCTAAGGAAGTAGTGGCAGTTTGGGCATGGCTGCTCCTCTCTGGTTCTATGTCTTCTTCTGACCCTCCTGGTCTAATCTGCATTTTCCCCACCCCCATCTGGAGCCTCATCCCTGACCCAATAACATAGCTTACATTGAATTTAGGCATACTGCACTGGGGTTGGGGTTGAGGTGTGCAGAGAAACCCACTTTTCTCCACCGACACTGCCCTGGGACCCTTCTGTTGTTTTCTTATCTGGACTACTGCACTAGGCTTTTAATCTGTTTCCATTTCTATCTTAGCTCCCATGCCCTTAGCATCTATTCCGCGCCAAGCTCCCAGAGCGATAATTAAAAAATATAAATAAGATGATGTGAATCCCCTGCTTAAAATTTTCCTACTGTGTTCAGACTAAATGTCAAGCTTTTAAATAAGGCCTGAAAGTGTTTACATGACCTGGATCTACCTTCTCCAGAATCCTCTGCCATCACACTCATCACTGTACTCCGGCCACAGTCGCATTCTGCGTTGCTGGGCTTCCCTGGGCTCCCATTGCAATGACTTTCTCTAAGGCATACTCTTCCCTTGCTCTTTGCCTGGCTAGCTCCAGCTTATCTTTCAGGTCCCAATTTAAATATCATTTTCTCAAAAAGGTCTGGACCTCCCATTCTTTCTCATAGTACTTATCTTCAGATTGTTCACTAGTCTATTACGTATTTATTGTTTGTTTAATGTCTCCCTCTTCCCATGATGTACTGCAAGCTCTGTTAGTGTAAAGGTGGAATCTGTTTGGCTCACCACTGTGTCCCCCGAGCCTAGCACTCCACCTGGTATATACTGTGTGCTCAAAATGTGTTGACCGCATGAATGACATACATGGTATGTCTTCTTGGGCACACACTGGCTTCCAAGTGTTTGTCCTCTACGCCGTCAATCCTTGAAGGGTCAGGAGGGCCTACGTGCTGTCTTCTCTAGTTCTCTCAGACCTCAGACCCAAAGATCCAGTGCCCTTGAGAACATGACTACTCTTGGAAAAAGACTTGTGTTGGAGACCCAAGTGCATCCCTGGTGATTATGAGTTGCTAAGATTCACTTTTTTTTTTTTAAAGATTCACTTTCATGCCATTAAAATTGGGTTAAGAATGCCTACCTCATAAGTCTGCTCTGATGATTAAATGGGCGTGAGAGAAAGCAGCGTTGTAGGAGGACAGGGCTTTGTCAGGAGGAGCAGGGCTCTACAGGAGGAGCAGGACTCTATAGGAGGAGTAGGGCTTTCTAACAATGAGGTAAACTTGTGGAAGGAGCCGGGCTTTGTAAGGATGAGCAGGCATCTGTAGGAAGAGCAGGGGTCTGTAGGGAGTGCTACATTAAGAGGAGCAGGGCTTTGTAGGAGTAGGGTTTGTCAGAGGAACAGCACTTTGTAGATTCTGTAGGGCTTTGTAGCAGCAGCGGCAAGGCTTTGTAAGGAGCAATGGGGCTGGGAGGGTGGAGCAGGGCGTGGTAAAAGGAGCAGGGTTTGTAAGGATGAGCAGGGGTTTTCAAGGAGCAGGGCTTTTTAGGAGGAACGGGTTCTTATAGGGAGGAACAGAGCTTTGTAGAGGGAGCAGTGATTTGTAAGGCTGAGCAGGGCTCTACGGGAGGAGCAATACTTTCCTACAGAGCTCTGCTCTTTCTACAGAAGCAGGGCTTTGGTGGGAGAAACGGGGCTTCGTAAGGATAAGGTGGGCTTGTGGAAGGACAGGGGCTTTATAAGGATGAGCAGGGACCTGTAGGAGGGGCAGGGTTTCTCAGAGAAGTACTTTGTAGGGCTGCAGGCTTTGTACGAGGAGCAGGACTTTTGCTGGGTTCAGCTGGTAGTGACTACTACCTATTTGTCCTTCCTGGGCATGATTCTCCATGTGACTGTTAGGGTAGCTGTCCTGGCACCCCACACTCCATGTCAGGGTTGGGGTGCTAAGCAGGGTTCTACATGGCTTCCAGGAAAATATTACCTGCAAATTTCCCAGCCACATAAAAAGCAGAGGCTGACTCCTGAGCTTCTCAGACTCCCAAATCTTTCTAAACTAGTGAAAGGACCAGAGCTGAATCCGTGTTGACAAAATACTTCTAAGACCTGGGGAAACTGTGATGCTCATACTGTTTTCTCTTACTCCTTGGGACATGGCCTCACTAGGTCCTCTAGCCTTCCCTGCAGTTAGGTGAGGCCATGTTCTGGCCAGTGACATGTGATGGAAATAACGTGGGGTACATTTTTCTGCACTTCCCACGCATGGTCCTCCAAGTTCTTTCCCACTCTACAGCGGCCTTGGAGTGAGTGGAGCTAAAAGGTGGAAGAAAGCCAAATCCTGCTCAGAGCAAAGCTGTTGTCCATATCTCCCTAAAGGACTAGGGTATCTAGTCATCTCCATGGTTCCACTAACATAAGGCAAAGCTTCAGGCATCAAGATAACAATGGGGCAGAAAGAGGAATCATCACAATCTACCTGACTTAACTGTCTTGCCTTAGCCTAACTAGAGTTCCTGAGGCAAGTGTACAAGGAAGGTATTTAATAAAACAAAGCTATGTTATCTAACTGGCTGAAGGAAACGGTCTTTATTTCAATCACTTGGGTCTTTCTTTGATCCCTAATTACCTTCAAAAGAATCTTTGGATTTGATTAATCTAACAAAACAAATTCTTCTAGAGTGTGTGTGTGTATACACCTTAAGAATTATTTGAGGAACAGTCTGCCATCTTAAAACTAAACAGCTGAAGAATCTTTAGAAAATGTTTATGATCTCAGTAAAACTTTCCATAGGAGTAGTACTTAAAGGAGACATTTTTAATGGAGGTTGCATCTACAGCTACTAATATTAAAGATGACAAACAACAATAAACTTCAATCAAATTTTTAATAACAAAGATACTATTTTTTAACATGGTCAAATATACTTGGCTAAGTCCAAATTAAAAAAAAAAATGTATCTAGCCCAACAGTACAATCATACAGCTTTGTACACAACATTCCATAGATCAACAGAAAATACATTTGAGCACAAAAATAAAAAATATTTAAAGAGAATCTCTAAGCAGCATTTTATTTCTGCAAAACAGACATATATCTTGTACTGATTAAATATCTACAAGTGCTTCTCCTTTACAAAAATACATATATTCTTAATAGACTAAGTCATTAACAATGACCTGGTAATTCTTTCACTTCAATTTGAATGATTTATAAGCTAAATCTTACAACCACAAAAAGGTTTTTATTTGTATTAAGATGTTACCACTTTTGACAAAAAGCTTAAAATATTTTATATTTCAAAGGAAAATTAGCAACATAACTTTACAATATATTCTATGATAGTTTTATTTATTGTGAGGGCTACTCTATTAAAAACTGATGATCGCTGTTGTGTTGCGCAGATGCAGGAAAGCAGCAGAACACTGGTACTCCCCCCACAAGCTCTTGTCGTGGACCACAGCTTCATAAGGACACTTAGGCCCCCACCCCCATTCTAAAAAATACAGCAAAAAAAACCCCGATCCCAAACAATGTTCGGCTGATCCTTTTACGTTTTTAATGTGTACAACTCCTGCTCCAGTGATTGATGTGAAGTGTGTGGATAAATCAATCTGTTTATTACTTCATTACCCAGAAATACTTCAGCTTCATTTGTACTAGATTAGTTTCTTATTCCATGAAGCTCTTTCAGATGGAAGAAAACTAGACCCAGTATTTAACATATATCTGCTTTACTTGATTCTAGATCTAAAGATAATTAAAATTAACAAGCATTTCTGAGAAATCAGTCTGCTTTGAACCATAGAAAAAGGGGCATAATGAGTATACAGACATTTCAAAAAGCATTTAAAATAATTATTTTTAAGTTTAATTTTATAACTTTCTATACAGAAAGTGCTTCAGCATTTTAATTTTATTTGAAAACATAAGGACAGTAAGTAAACACCACTATATGTGAAAACTGTATTACACTAGGAAGAGAATCACTTTTAAATTATTGGAAAAACAACATTGCTTTATGAAAAATAAAACAATGAAAACCCTGTATTGTATATTTAAGTACATTTTAATGAACTTTCAATCTGATGTATTCCATCAAAATACTACTGAACTAGGTTTATCAAGTAAATCCAGAAAGCTGGTTATTTTGTGCTTTGAAATGGTTTCTGAGTCTCTAGTGTATTTAATATTTTTCAACTGTTTATAAACAAGATCTAGCAGACATACTCCTTACTGCTTCCCAAACTATAGGGATATATATCTTAAAATAATAATAGTATTTCAAGGTATTGTGTGTCTAGTCCAGAAAATTAAAGTTATGGCAAACTCATTCATTTTTGAAATTCCTCCAACCAAACAACACTGTACTGGTACAAATCTTAGCTTGCTGGAAAATTCCTTATGATAAACCAGAGTATGCATCATTTTTATCCTATCCAAGGAGGTTTACCTAGTGACCTATCAGAAAGACTTTATGAGTTTTACCTTTAAAGTGGCCCACAGCACGAATTCCCTAGGAGAAAAGGTATAAGGAGGGTACTGAACTTCCTCTTGATGTACATGCTTGTTCTGTGACCCATTTTGCAAAATCTGGCTATGTGGCTAAATTTTAATAATAATAATAATAATAATCACTGAGAAACAAGACAGAGCTGCTTTTTAAGGAAAAACATAACAAAACAAAAAAAAGGCCCTTATGAAAACTTTGCTTTTTAACATAGAAAAATTACTTACGTAAGTCCAACAGAATATACTATTTTCTATACAAGTAAGCATGTCAATACTTTTGCCAAAGTCTGTCTTTAATAAAATTTCTCATATTACTAAGAACCCAGAATCCAAATAATTGTAATTTTAGTTTATACTGCCTCCATGGAACAAAAAACTTCTCAAATTAAAATTTAAAATCTCAATTTCAATTTTCTTTGCAAAGTATGTATTTCTCTCACTTTTCCATGGAATAAAAAACTTCTCAAATTATAACTTAAAATCTCAATTTCAATTTTCTTTGCAAAGTATGTATTTCTCTCACTTTTCATCCAGAAGGAGGCTATTTGTTGTGTTTCTCTCTTTCTCACCTTTGAGGATTTCCTAAGATCTGTCACATGGTGCTGAAAAACAATGAACATATTTGAAAGGAAGTGTGCTCTGATTATTGCAAGAAAAGCCTGCGTTTGACTCATCTCACCAAGAAAATTCAGTTTAAAGCCTTTCTTTGGTGATATTTCAGCATTAATCAAGGTTATTGCCTGACCATATAAAATTAAATTGCAACCTCCAAATTTCCAACCTCCGAACTGTTAAAACTGTCTCTTCAGCATGGTTATTAATTAACAGTAAAATGTCTTTGGTGATATCTATATTCTTATGAAAATCTTTCAAAAAGAGAGTACTCTAACTTACTAGCGCCTATTTAGATACGAAACCATTCATAAGAGACAGGTACAGATAAATCAAACTTTATGCAGTAAATCTAAAACAGAAATGCACTTTAGCAATGAGGCACTTTCTCTTAAATATTTCAGTAAAGCTAAACAGTTCACAATATTATATAACATACTTATTTTTCCTTAAATAATGTTTAAATTTAGATTACATTTGAGTGTTTAATGTAGTTGAGCAAATTCATTGCATTTATAAAATGTGGCATATCAGAATGGGGTAGATGTTCAGTAAATAAAGAAATAATACACTTTTCTAAAAACAGTTAAAAGACATGATTCATACTGCCCACAGCCTGGACTGAACATTACCTCATCAATGAGCCTCTTAGTTTATGTTTTCATACTTCTTAAAAGTGTATTGTCAATCTAGAGAAAAGGCCATATTTTGATTTCTCTATTAACTGATGTGATTAATTAACATGATGTTTATAAACCACAGGAATTCTTTATACCCAAGGTTTCTTGACCATTTTATATGTATAATTTCTAAGGCAGATAAAACAGATAACAACATCTTTTATAGAATTAAAATTCTTTCAATTTATTGCTTAAAGAGACAACAGAGAGAGAAAAACTTAATTTAGTTTTATGTATTCTCCAATTTTAAAGATTCAGATGATTATTCCTATAGGTTATTTATATAAAGAGTTTGCTTTATAAGCACCCTAAATTTAAAAAAGCTAACCACAAAAGTTGCCTGGACATTTTTTCCATACCTGGTTTCTTTCAAATTCTACAACTGGACTTAGTGGATAATGAACTGGGGATGGGGAGTTAGTGTATTACTAGACACAAAAGTAGTCCCATACTTAGAAAGTCATAGTTAAATACCAAAAGAGGTCAGCTGAAGTCTGCGGTTCTACTAGTAATACCCTTGTCACTTGGGCCATCAAAAAGTGTGTATCTTTCCTTAAATGACAACTGATTCTTTCTTTATGTAAGGTTTTCACATGTTTTGGCACATATTCCATTACATTTCAATAAAAATTCTAATGCATTAGTAGTTAATAAAGGAGTTTTATATAAAACTATTCTCAGTTCTGTAATTGCTTCCTATACATTTCCTTGGAAAATAGTGAAAGTGCATATAATCAGGCAACAGACCAAATTTAAAGAGATCTTGTATATAAAACTCATTTATGGCCATAAGTTTTGGCTGGAGAGTCAAAACATGCAAGTCTTACCTGTGGTTTTTTAGATGTACTCTTACATGTTCATTTTGAATTAAGTTAATTAAGATTAACTTCCATATGTAAAACACTATTTTAATCACTGTCCTAAATGTGACAAGTTTATAATAATTTTTAAAAAGTTCTTAGGGATGTCTGGGAACTGAGTTTCACAGCATAGCAAAATAATTTCCATAGCTAGATAATAAATTCAGTTTTTGGTTGAGTGTAATGGTCTTTTCCAACCATTTAAAGAGTTAATGAAAATCTGCCTTTTAAATTCTGTTTGTGAGCCCTTCCAAGAACAATCTAACAAAATCAAGAAAGTATTGCCATAACCTTTTCCACAAAAGTCAGAAGAACAGAAAAACTTAATATAGATTTTTTGACTTGAAAAAAAAGACATAAGGAAAAGATAATTATGAAGTTTCAAGCCTTTTACACTGTGAAATGAGTCAAGATTTAGCTGTACTCTGTATGTTTCTTAGAGTTGTACAGTCTTATTTCTAAGAAGCATTTTGAAATTCAGAAGGCATTAATTTGTGATCCATTTACTGGAAAATGTAACACATCTACCATGTATACAGTATAAAAACTAAACTATGTGTTTAACACACAGATTGTGCTCATGTCAGATTTCTAAAACAAATATTTTTCCTAACTTTCAAGATGTTTTCCTAAGTTTCAGAGGTTAATTTGTTTCAAAGCAATTAATATAACAATTTCCAAAGAAGTTTTTTGAAAACAACTGTAAGTTTGAAAAGGTTTTAAATGAAGTTTTTCATATAATTTAAGGTAACAAGACTTTCTTTGACTTGCAGACTAATCCCAAAATGAATGGAAAACTTAACAAAACTGCAAAATCAAGGACATTATTATAGTTCTGACTTTAATGAACTCATGTATAAAACAATAATCCCATTTCCCCGATTACTATAGGACCTAAAATATTTTCAAACCATTAATTTTGGTTAGCATATTTATCTTCTACACTGCATTTAGTCTATTTTATGCATATGGAAATGTGATAGGTAACTAACAGTTTTAATCTACAACTGTTTTGAGACTTTTGAAAATCCATAAAATAGCTACTATCTGCTCTAAAAATCCTAATACTTAAAATCATCATAACCTTCTGCATGCCACAATGACATATACCTAAGGCCAACTTAAAAAGAGAAACAATGCACTCATTAAATGACAGCAACAATGTAATGATACATAAATAAAATTGGCTACACAATGAAGTTTCATGGAACAGCACCTGCTTGTCATAAGGCATTATGAAAGATTAACCTTACTTACACATTAATTTTATTAGAAGTAAATGTAATCAGCTGCCAACATTTCAAATGGTTGTGAATCTAACTTCAGTTCTCCAAGAAGTCACATACATTTTCAATCTGGAGGGCTAACATGCCTTCCTTGTGCAATTGGTAGACTACAAAGACAGATGCTTAGAATGTCTACAATTATGATGTGCTCTAATGTTAAAGAATAATTGGAATTCTTTTCAAAAGGACTTGCACACTCAAGAATTAACTGTTTTTTACACAAAAAGTTTACCAAGAACAGGACAGTGGCTCAAAACCACTTTTCTAAATATATTTCCATACAAAATAATTTCAAGATATGATTATTAGTTTCTTGTACAGTACTCTAGTTAAACAAGAATAAAATAAGTGTGAAAATTGCAATACCACAAAAATTGAGCCATTTTACTAGTATAATTAAACATTAGAACAATCTTGAAACAGGCAAGCAAAATATTCAGAAGGCGGAATCATGGCTACACACCTAACTGATTTCAACCATGACTTGCACATTGTGAGACAGCACAAATACCTTATGCAGACAGTTCAGTAGCAGAATGGCACTTGGTTTGCTCTTAATAGAAACAACATGAATGCAACTGACAATTTAGAGACAGAAATGGCCTTATTTGCATGCTGAAAATCTGGTTGTGTCCCTCTAGTCCACATACCGTTCACTGTGCAATCTGTTGACGAGTAAACAAATAGTGCAGGATTCATCTCAGTGAGATCTAGACCCCTTGGTCTAACCAAAATCAATTCTTGGTCGATACTGCAATACCATAGGGTATGACTATAAAATAAAAACAGATCATGAATAAGACTGTTTATATAAAAACAATATAGATAGTTTATATACAAGAGATTTTAAGAATTTGGGGTTATAATTTACAATCTTTCTTGGTACTACTGATTACAACAGTTAAGATTTAAATTAACATTAAAACTCTTTCTTTTGATTGCCATTATTTTTCTAGAATCAGTCAAGTTTTCAATAATATAGAGGAAAGGTCAAGTTCAAAGGCCTATAGACATCATACAGGTTGCATATGTGAATAGTATTAGTGTAAAAGTTAGGAAGAGATAAGACCTGTGGAGGATGAAAGCTACAAGCCCTGCTTACACGTGTTCATAGCTGCTGCTCGGGAGAGCCCAGTAAGTCACAAATTAACAGACACCCTTGCTATGAATCTATGAAACTGGAGTAATTTTCACAAATCATATATACATATCTATATCTATCTATATCTATCTATCTCTATTTTTTTTTACAAGTTTGACACTTTTTAGTATTTAAAATTTATTTTAACAGTCCTTTAAAAATATTGAAAATAAAGTAGCTAATTGTTACATGAAACATTTAGGTCACTGCTTCCTTTCAATAGTCAGTTGATACTACTGAATATTCTGATTTGACCATTACATAATATAGTTGATTAGTTCATACTGTTCTTCAAGTTGCTCTATGTAGAAAAGGTGTCATACAACCAGCTGCCATGCAGTAGTAGAGAGGAAACAGTTTTTTGCCAAAGACACTATCTCTGCATTTGTTTTTACCCTCTTCATATCATAAAGAACCAAAACATCCCAAAGTCATAAAGGGTCTGGAGAATCAATGGTTTTCCTTTTCTTAAAGCTGCAAATTCCCCCCCCCCCTTTTTTTTTTTCCTTTTTGTCTTTTTTCGTGTCCGGCAACGGATCGCAACCCTCAGTGTCGCGCCCGGACCGGACCGGGATCGGCAACGGGATCGGCAACGGGATCGGCAACGGGATCGCAACTCTCAGTGTCGCGCCCGCACCTCGCTCAGCCAGTGAGCGGGAACTGGTCTGTATGTGGGATCCGAACCCTTGGCGGGAGCGCCGCCGCACCCCCAAGCGGTGCACTGTAGCAGTGCGCCACCGGGCCAGCCCGCAAATTCCCCCTTTTAAACTGAAATTTGCCCCAAGCAGTGCACTGTAGCAGTGCGCCACCGGGCCAGCCCGCAAATTCCCCCTTTTAAACTGAAATTTGAGGAATTACTTTTATGGAAACAAGAAAGGACTGAGATGAACATGTTTCTCCATCTTAGTGTAGGTAAATGCAAAAATCCAGTACAGAGAACTTTGTCTTCTTTCACATAGATGAAGAGGGAGAGACTGAGATTCTACAATCCTGAAAATGACCATTTCAGTATTTATCACAGCTATGCGACATACTGAGATGACTCGATGTTAGAGTCTCTTACCACTCAGGTCAGGATAGGACCAGAGGGTAGGAACACAAATGCCCCGTGTCTTGCTCTCCCAGCTGCAGAAGTAAGGTGGATGTCGCCAAACTTTCCAAGGGCTGGAGTAAAAGTCTCAGACAGTCTTTCAGGGTTTCCATGGTCTAAACTATTTGGTATTAATTTTGTTTGTTTTTATTTTAAACTTTATTGAGTTCCCTCTGAATTAGATTATCTAGGAGTGGGGCACAGAAAACTGCATTTTACAAAACTCTCTGGGTGTTTCCGAAGCCTAGTCAGATTCTGAGGCTACCACATAGATATCCTGTCCTAACTTTACTAATTGCCATTCTACCTTCCCCCAACCCACAGCTTGCCCTTCACTATCATCATCTACCTAGCTTTGCTTTCCACTTCTGATTCTGTTGAATTTGCACTTTCTAAAAATAACTGCCACTCATTTTAGAATACATCCATCATATACAGAAGTATCTATCACCAAATCTATTAGAGATAAATTTAGGGAAGTAAAACACCTTGGCTGACATTGGTTGGGATTTTTTCAGTTTTCGGCTGAGAATGGTTTTGTTTTCCCTACCATGTAATGATTTGTGTTTGTTCTATAACAACACATGAAGTTTAATAATTTTATTGAAATATGCCATAACACTGAAAATTGTTAAGATATACCTTAGTTCTGTGTTTCAGTTTGCTTTCTGAAGTAAAATGGCATTGCATTTACAATAATGAAATATGACATATCATTACCTCTTAGTGTTAAGTAACATGGTTGCACTGAACGGACCTATATTTTAGAGTTTCTAGTCCTCAAGTCTCACTATGTAATAAAAACAAAGAATAGATACTTCCAAACTACGCTTTTCAAATGTGAAAATTTTAGAAAATGATAAAACTGTCTTTGATTGACATACTTTTTTTCCTTAAGGAATAAATTCTATTTATCATAAAAGTAACTTGCTTTTATTGCAGATTTGGAAAATATAGAAAAGCACCAAGAAAAAAAAAGGAAAATTACTTAAACTCTACCCTCTGAAGATTACCACCATAATAATTTCAGTGTATATTCTTCTAGTCTTTTTATCTACATTTGTTTTTTTCAAAACTGGAATCACGCTAAACATACTATTTGGTATCACTTAAAAATCTGTCCATTTAAAAATTCCGTAAACATATTTCCACACTACTTAACATAGTCCTAAATGATCATTTTTAAAGGCTGCTATTATAGAAATGATCCATAAATTACCAATAAGTCTCCTTTTTCTATACATCTGAGTTTATTCCAATTTTTTTTTTTTTTGCTATTACAAATTAATCTTGACCCAATGATCTGTTTCTCCCTGTGCCCCCCTCATGGGTTCCTAAAAGTGAAACTGCTGGTTCAAACTGTGTACGCATTTAAAATGGCTTTTTGATAAATACTGAGAGAAAGTTGTTCTGTTTTTACATTTCCAAAAGAAATATGAGCACCCATTTCTCCACAGTCTGTCAATAATGAGTACTATCCCTTCCCCCTCTTAATTTGGCAATTTGATATGCATAAAATAGTATTTCATTTCTTGACTTAGAAGTTAATTGTTTTCGGGCCGAGCCCGTGGCGCACTCAGGATAGTGCGGTGCTGGGAGTGCAGCAGCGCTCCCGCCGCGGGTTCGGATCCTATATGGTCACCGCTCACTGGCTGAGCACGGTGCAGCCGGTCTCACAAAAAAAAAAAAAAAGAAGTTAATTGTTTTCATATGCTTATTAGCCAATTGTGTTTCCTTCTTTTGTAACTTGCCTGATCATGCCCTTTGCTCATTTTTCTATGAAAAGTTGGGCTTTTTCTTATGAAATTTACATACTTTTTTTTTTGGTAGTTGGGTTAGTCAGTCTGGGGATCCGAACCCTTGACTTTGGTGTTATAACATTGCAATCTAACAACTGAGTTAATTGGCCAACCCTAAATTCTTTTTTTTTTTTTTCCCTTTTTGTCTTTTTTACTGACCGGTAATGGGATCGCAACCCCCCTTTTTGTCTTTTTTACTGACCCGTAATGGGATCGCAACCCTCGGTGTTGCGCCTGCACCGCGCTCAGCCAGTGAGCGGGAACCGGTCTCCACATGGGATCCGAACCCTCAGTGGGAGCGCCGCAGCGCTCCCAAGCGGCGCACTCTCTAGTGTGCCACCGGGCCGCCTAAATTCTTTATAACACTTAAAACATTAAACTTTTCTCTGTCATATATTGCAACTATTTCTTTGGTTATGATACTTTTGTCATGTACTTTTCAATATCAATAGTCAACTCAATTCGTTTGTTTTAAACAGGTACAATGTGAAATGCCATACCCACTCTCTGAGATCAGTTATTCAACTATATTAACTTAATCTTTTATGTTATCATTTTTAATACTACCATTAAGCCATCAGAAACCTATATTGGTTTACAATTTGGGGAGTGGATTGAAGACCCCTCCAACCCCACAACAGTCTCAGTACAATTAATCGAAAAAAGTTCTACTAGATCTTCACCCCACCCCCACACTTACATTTCTGAGTTCACTATTAGCAACTACCCTCTTCTGTACTATTTCTGCTCCAGCCCCACTGGCCTCCTTGCAATTCTCAAACAACCAGACATAATCACCTCTCAGGGACTTTGCAGTGTGTTCCTTCAGCCCTGAGTGCTCTACTCCAGATATACACAGGGCTACTTATTTCACCTCCTTTCAATCAAACATCACCACCTCAGAGGCCTATCCCTTAGCTATCTGACCAAAAATATCCTATTTTTCTACTTTAATCTTTCTTCTAACACTATAAATTGTACTTGTTTACTTTTCATCTGTTACCATCATAAGAATGTAAGTTCCTTGAGAGAAAAGATTTTTGTTCATTTTTACTTTTGTATCTCCAGGGACCGCCTAGAAGAGTGCCCAGAGCAAAACAAGTGCTCAGTAGATAGCTGGTAAATGAATCTTTTTTCTCTATTAATTTGAAATACTCTTTTTATAAACTCATACAAACTAGTCTGTTCCTCAGCTACTCTTTTTATTCATGTGTCTGTGTTTAAGATATACCTATGTTAATTACTTCAGCTTTATTTTTATTTTTATTTTTTTTTTTGTCTTTTGTCTGTGTCCGGCAACGGATCGCAACCCTCAGTGTTGCCCCCGTACCGGACCGGGGACTGGCAACGGGATCGCAAGCCTCGGTGTTGCTCCCGCGCCTCGCTCAGCCAGTGAGCGGGAGCCGGTCTGTATGTGGGATCCGAACCCTCGGACGGGAGCGCCGCCGCGCTTCCCAAGCGGTGCACTATCCAGTGCGCCACTGGGCCGGCCCTACTTCAGCTTTAAAATACATTTTAGTATGTGGCAATGCACTTGCCCCCAATTACTCATTTTAAAAATGTAACTGACCAGAAGCACCTGTCTATATTTCCTGACAAACTTTAGAATGACTGACTTTGTCAAGTTAAACTTGAATCTGGTAAAAGCGTCTTTGGAATTACATCTAACTTCATAATTTAATTGTAGATAGAACTGACATCTCTATAATATTTAACATACTATTTAAATTGATTGTGTATGAAATGGAATTTTAGATATATGTGAGACAGTCTTAGTATATATATTTATACGCTGAAGTATTTACTGGTCAACTGTCCTGATACCTGTAATTTACTTTCAAATGATTGCACCAAAAAAAAAAAAAAAGTGTGTATGTGTGTGTGTGTGTGTGCATATATATAGAGAGAGAGAGATTAGTAAGTTAAGGAGATGGGAAGAGTAAGAAAGGGGAAGAGCGAGCAGAAAATGTAGTAAAATTTTAATTGGTGAGTCTAGGTAAAGAATATTCCCTTATGTAATTATTTTAACTTTTTTGTTTAAAAAAAAAAAAAAAAAAGGACTACTACTCAGCCATAAAAAAGAATGAAATTCTACCATTTGTAGCAACATGGATAAGCCTGGAGAAAATTATTCTAAGTGAAACAACCCAGTTACAGAAAGAGAAATACTGCATGTTCTCACTCATAACCATGAACTGAATCCATAAACAAATGAACAATAAAGAGAGACAGAGAGAAAGAAAGAAAGAAACAACAATCACAGTAATACATTGTAGTTTTGGAAAACTAGAGGTGGAAAAGGGGAGGGAAGAGTAGCTAATAAGTAACTGGTCAACGGGCACAAAGAATGATTGCGTACTGGAATGATGAATAAGCTAATAACTATACTGATCTAAACACCACACACTGTACACAATTACTGAAAACCAATGTTGTACCCCACATGTATGTATTAAAAAAAATTCCACTTGATACACACACACACACACACACACACACACACAAATTTAATGAAATGCTTTTTCAGCATCTACTGATGATTTTTGACTTAGTGTACATATGTATAAAATGTTTATTTTATATATATTTAAATCTATCCCCCCAATATTAAGCCATTCTTGCATTTCTGATAAAAAATACGATTAGGTTTTAATTTATTATTCTTTTAGTATATTAGTATATTATCTATCAGCTTAGTATTTAAATTCAAAACGAGATTTGGTACTAGTTCTCTAATTGCACACTGTCAGTTTTTGCTATCATGGCTATGTTACCTTTGTGAAATGAATTTGGAAGAATTCCATCTTTTTCAGTGATTTAAAACAATACATACAGCATGGGAATGATCTATTCCTTGAAAATTTGAGAGGTGACCATAAAACTATTTAGGTGTCCTCTGAAGGAAGTCAGGGGTACATCCTATTAACTCAAAGTTCAATTTTCTTACAGGACTATAATCCATAAGGAAGTGTTGAAAAAAGGAAAAGAAATTTGTATGGACTTGGAATTTGGTCTTATTCCAGCTGTTTGTTCTCTGATACTTTGGATCATGGCTTAAGAACATCTTCATTTCTAGGAAAATAAATAGACATTAATACCAAGAGTACAGCAGAAAGCCACGTACGTATGGGTTACAGCTACAGGCAAGGGTATCGCTATGCTTCATCATCCCAATCAACTATGGAGCTAAAAAAGCAGCTGAGACATCCATATACTCCAGATATACACACATCTCACCAGCTCAATTAAATTATTTAACCACCCTTCACTCTCATCTGTAGAATATAAAGAGAAGGATGATTTTTCTCCTAAATGATTTTCTCTTGCCCTTTATAGATGTTAAACTTTGCTTATTCCATTGCTGTAAAACTAGAACGTAAACCATGTGTATCAAAAAGCACACATTTTGGGCCGGCCCGGTGGCGCACTGGATAGGGCGCCGCTTGGGAAGCGCGGCGGCTCTCCCACCCGAGGGTTCGGATCCCACATACAGAC
>NW_007735657.1:57583-62624 GCF_000696425.1 Galeopterus variegatus
AAAAAAAAAAAAAAAAAAAAAAAAAAAAAAAAAAAAAAAAAAAAAAGCACACATTTTAATGAAGGCATGGGGATTCCTGTATCATAGCACTGACAGAAAGACTGAGGAAAATTCTAGATAAACTGCTAATTAAACATTTATTGATTAGTGATTTGAAGTGTTTTAATACTTAACATACTCATCAATCAGTCTGTCCCAACCCCAAAACTGTAACACCGGAGGTGAAGTTTGCTAGGTAGGTTTGTTATATAATTACAATTCTCCTTTTCTAGCTACAAGGAGAAAAGGATAAATACCTTAACTACTGGATAAAAGAACAATAAATATTTTAAAGAAATGCTATGATTAATCCACAGGATTAAGGTTGATCACTAATCATCTCTGTATCAGACAATAATCCTTACTACATTATTTAGTCTGTTTCCCAAATTTTTAAAGTGTATTTTTATTAAATAAACTTTCCTCAGACACATCTTCAAGTTTTCTCAATGTATTATTAAATTAACTCATTATCATTTCATTATTAAAAGAGCTAAGCCAAGTAAAGTACTTAGGACAGGGCCTAGTAAGCAAGCTCACAATTAGATTTAGCTGTTGTTGTTATTTAGATTCATCTAATTTGGCATTTAATCTTTCACTTGTGGATAACTGATCATTTTTAAAAAACCCAAAAACACACAAAGAAGGTAACATCCCAATCCAAAATGGATCAGAGATTTCTCAAGGGCTGAAACTAGTAATTATTAAAAATTCCTGACTCATAAATAGTGGCCTTAACATCTATCATTTCATTTCTAGTTCAGTAAAATAAAATAGATAATTCAGGAGAAATAAAATAATGAGAAACTTTGGATACATAATTGAAAAGATAAGTTTTGTAATTCAAATAACTATTAGTTGTACAGTTACATGTCTTAGGAACCTGAGTTTGGGATGGCAGTAATCACTGTAATGGCATTCTGATGGTCATATGTACAGTCGTGAGTGCCTCTTACCTGATACAAAGGGCCATCCTGAGAGCAGACTTGCGAAGCTGAGCAGTTCAGACACCGAAACTGCGGAGGAGATGAACTCATCAGATAAGAGGCATCCACAACTGGATACATATTTAAAACTGATTATTTAAAATATTTTAAAGTCAAACATAAGAGTCAACATGTTTTAAATAAACATTTTCCAAGAATATGGTAATTGTTTTTGAAAAAAATAAGTTTTAATAATTTAGTGATTGGCAAAATTTAGCTTGAAGTAATTTTAGCATCTAGATATGAGTTTTATTTAAATTCTACAAATACCAAAATGGTGGCCTACTCTTTCCATATCCTTTTTTCAAATACTAATTCCTGGGAAAACCCCTACACCTCTTGAGCACTTGAGGGGCATCCTCTTTCTTCCATCCCTTCCTGTGATCAATCTCTGCTAGATCTCTTTGACTATCCCCGAAAGGTAATATTGTTCAAGGAGATCAGATCTCTGAGAGGGGTATGGAACTTGGCTCAACCTACGAGGGATCCATTTTTGGTTTTATATTCGGTTCTTATATTGCTCAGATTAGATTCTTAGTCTCTATACCTATTTTAATAGCATTAGATTATGAGCTCCTTGAATCTATTTCTTCTCATATTTGCAGTCTTAATAGCTAAGGCCCAGAAATGGCACGCAGCAACCATTCATTCAGTGTTTTATGAGTAAATCGCTGAGTGAACATATTTTAAAACTAATGAGATTTGTTTGTAAGCCCATTACATTTTAACAGTTTAACCTTTACATTAAAAATAACCATTTCCAAATTTTGATTTTTTAATATTATGCTAAACACTTATTAAATATAATTTTAATTTCAATGGGACTATAAAACATAAAATGTATACTTTAAAATTATGCCTATATAATTCAACATTGCATAATCTTCAAAATGTGAAAAAAATAAATGCATTAAAAATATGAGGTATAAATTAACCAGGATAATTCTAACATCCCAGAGCAGGTTTTTTAAAAGATAAACTTTCAAAGATTAAGTAAGCAATGATTAAAACGAATATATTCGTAGCGTCTTAAATACAATTTTAGAAATCTTCTATTTACCCAAAAGATGTTAGCAATTTTTTTCTCTAGAAGTTAGTCCTTAACTGTGTACAGTGCTCATCAACATGCTGTAAGACATGCCCAGCACTGCTATCCTTTGGCGACCTTCTCCTTTCTCTCTGAAGAGCTTCCAAGCTCTGGCCTATCAGATTTTGCTTAACTATTTAAGTCCCAAATATCATTCAACAAGAGTCCAGAGTTAAGTTGGAAGAAGTAGTTTCATTACGTAATTCTTTTTTTTTTCCTATTAATCTCTTTGGTATCAGTCAAGATGGATATGTTCGCTTTTCCTGAAATTGCTGGTAATGCAAGTAAAGCAAAGGAAAACAAGCATGGTTGCAGTAACTTTAGGTGCTGGACTGGCAGAGATTACTAAAAGAGATAAAGCTAACCAGTATCATCTAGGAAAAAGGGGCTTGTACTGAGAGTGTGTATTCAATCTACCCAAGAAAAGGTAAGCAGGAAGAATATGAGTCCATGATGAAAGAGGAGGCTGACTAGAGAGAGATATTGACAGTAAGCTCTCAGGATCGGAACTAAGTGAAGCAGCGGGGAATTATAATCATAATGAAAGTTAAGATATACAAGCTATTAATAAAAAATAACATTTATCATGTTAGGCACTGTTATGTACTTTAGTATATAATTTTCAGTAATTCTTACTCAACTTTTCAAGTTGGGTATTGTTACCCAAATTTAACGATCAAATACTGAGGCAAAAGCAGGAAGCAGGACATAACTGGGAGAAAATAGCTTCAACACATATAGCAAAAGATTCATATTCAGAATACATAAAGAGTTCCTAGAAATCAATAAGAAGAAGACAAACATTATGATGAAAAAAACCAAGGCAATGTATATAAAAAAGTTCACAGAAGAAATATTAAATTGATAACATGTAGTGGTGGTGAGGATGTCAGAAAATGGGTACTCTGATGCATTCTTGGTGTGATTATAAATTGCTATAACCTTTACAGAGGGCAATTTGTCAGTATCTATCAAAATTTAAAACATGCATATTCCATTGTAAATCCACTTCTAGGTATCTAGGCAATGGATATGCTTGCATATGTGCGGAAAGATATATGTACTAGAATGTAGCATTGCTTGTAAATGTCAAAAAACTTGAAACAATCTTATGTCCACCAAAGGACATGTTGAATGAACTATTTATTAACTATCAACATGTTAGAAGGAATTATTTCAAAGTTTACTGAATCTCTATAGAGATATTATTAAACGGGAAAAAGAAGTTGCACAATAATACATACGATTCCATGTTTCAAAAAATGTGATGACCACTGGCATGGATATTATAAAGAGGATTCAAGCATTAGATTGATGATCAGATTAGATGACTGAGTTCCTTCCAAACTGAGATCTGATTCTGTAATTCCACACCCTCATCTATGGATGTGGAAGCCAGAGTGCAAGAAGTCAGCAGTATGGATCACATGTCTTAAAACCCTATTATTCAGAAGATGGTCCAAAGATTAGGATGCACTGGCATCTCCTGGAAGCTTGCTAAAAATACAGAATCTTGGGCCTTGCCCCAGAGACCAACTGAATCAGGATTTGTATTTTACCAAGATCCCCAGATGATTTGTATTCACATTAAAGGTTGAGAAGCACTGTTTGTTTATTCTCCCACTAAAAAGCAAAAGATTAATGTCAACCTTGAGTATAAGAATCTTGAGAAAGCAATATCATCATGAACTAAAAAATTTTTAAGAGCTAGCTTAGTTTGATCAGATCTTTGTTTTGATCTTATCTGATTCCTAAAGATAAAAATCTTTCAAAAATGCATTACAATGGAGACAAGGGTCCAGAAAAAGCAGGGGCCATAGAAAACAGGCTGAGCCTGAAATGGAACTGCCCTGGATAAAGGAAAGCGGTGGTACAGAAGCTGTACAGTGCAGGGAGATACCCCACTACTCTTAAGAACTGGAAGCAAAATCAATTTCCCTAAGATTCTTCCTGGGAGGCTAGAAATAGGACAAAGTAAAGGGTGACCCTAATATGGAGTAGCCTTGCCTGAGGCAAAAGACTCAGGGGGACAGAGGGTGGTATCCAATATGAAGAGAAAAGGAAATTACAGATGTACTCAGACATAGAAGAGGAGTGTGGAATGTATGAGGAGACATCTCACAGCACCAAACAGATTGAAAAAACTTCAAAGATGCTAACTGCAGCCATTTCTAACTCAGTGCTAATCATAATCCCACTCTAAAGCACATATGGAAGAATAAACAGGTAAAATTAGCCAACAGAATTTACAAAATAATAATTAGGATTTTGCCCTAACAGATACTAACACACATAATAAAGCAACCTAAAAGGCCCAACTATATTTGCCTTATAAGACATGTTTGGACTTTATACAGACTTACCCCAAAGAAAATGGACAATTTAAAGGTTTTAGACAAAGGTGTTATGTGATCAGACTTTTATAAAAGCTATATCATATATAATGCTGGAACAGAATAAGACCTCTCAAAAGAACAAAATAGAATGTCCAGGAACATATATACAAGTGTATGTGTGCATACATGTGTATATACACATTCACATAGATAATGGTGACACCTCAGAAAAACGAGGTAAAGTATGATTTTTCAATTGTATTTCTAGCAAAAAAAAAAACAAAACACAAAGACTAAATTAGTCTTAAACTTGCTCTGTGTGTGTGTGTGTGTGTGTGTGTGTGTGTGTAAATAAATCAATCCCAGCTGGATTAAAATGTTTAACATAAAAATGTACTAGAAGCGAGTGAAAGAACCACATCGTGGTAATTACCTTAGGAAACAAGCTGACCCCAGCCCAAGGCAAGAGCTAATTAGCGATGCCAGTAGGCAGAGTAATGAGAGCTTTTCAAATATTCTGTCTTGCCAGCAATGGATGGTAGAGATGGGAAGGGATGTGATTGCCACAAATTAGTGGGGGCTCAATCAAGAAG
>NW_007735657.1:63478-64765 GCF_000696425.1 Galeopterus variegatus
ATACTAATTCATACTTAATTGGAACCTGAGCAAAAATTAAAAATTTGTTTAACAGAAAACAAATGGGAAACTGAGATTCAAATAAATAAAATTATTTTTAGGATATATTTTGCATAGCTATTACCTCATAAATGATAACATTTCATTCAATTCACTCTTCAAACAAACATTTATTTTTTTTGTCCTGTGCATTTTATTATTTATACATTTTATTTAACAATTACCAAACTTGATCAATCACATAAGCTTTTTTTCATTGGAGGAAACTTTATAATTCTGCTGATCTTGTGGGACATTTTCTGCTGGTAGCCACTGTGATATCAAGAACTAGAGGAACTTTGGTGGGAGTTTCATGGCTGTATCTAAATTACAAGAGTTACCAAAGCTAATCTCTATTACCAACAGTATCAAGTTAGAGTGCCAAAAGTTACTGCTCTATTTATTTTTTACAGTGTTACTTAGAAGTTAGCATCAATTCTTTCAATAGCCTAACAAAACAGTATTTTTAGAAATCAAATACAGTCTATAAGTTGACATCAACTATTGAATTATATATACAATAAAATACATTTAAAGCTAGAATCATCAGAGCATGAAAGTGAAGACAAAAAGACTGAGAACCAATATTTTGCACTGAGAATGGATTACCTCATTTAATTTGTGTGACCACCATTCAAACAAATATTTATTGAGTATCTATGCTGGACAATGCTCTAGCTGCTGGAGATTCAGCAGTGACCAAACAAAAATCCCTGTTCCCAGACTGCCCTTTAGTTGGGTGGCAAACAAACATAAATAAGAGCATAATATGCCAGATGGTATGAAATATTATGGAAAATAAGGCATGAATAAAGGATTAAGAATGCCATCAGGAGAAGGGTTGTAATTTTAATGGAGGTCAGAGACTCACAGAGAAGGTGACAAAGAAGCAAAATTNATTTAGTGATGGGGGTAAAAGGAGTTAGTTAGGAGGATACCTGGGGAAGCAACTGTGAGAGTGGCATGTTTGAGGAAACAAAGAGGCTGGTGTGGCTGGACTGCTATGAGCCAGAGGGAGAGAGAGTCAATGGTAAGGTCAGAGAGGTTATCTAGGAAAAACTGTGTTGTGGCCGTATCTATAGGTCTCTGGAAGAACTTTGGCTTTTATCCATATGGTATTAAACATTACTAGAGGAATCACAGCAGAGCAGTGATGTTTTCTAACCTGTTTTAAAAGGCTTACTCCAGGGCCGGCCCCGTGGCTAACTTGGGAGAGTGCGGCACTGGTAGCGATGAGGCCATGGGTTC
>NW_007735657.1:66609-68167 GCF_000696425.1 Galeopterus variegatus
ACTGTCTGTGCAATCTACACCTGGTACCTGAAACATTTTGGTTTTAAGGGTTAAATAAAGGTGATGTATATATAAGCATTTTAAAAACTATAAAATGTGACAGAAAGGCAAGTAGTAATTTATCATATACAAAGAAAAATGGATTTTTTAAAAAATCAGCCCCAAGGAGGTTTGATGAGTTCCTTAAGGGCACACAAGTAGTCTTGAGCTCTTTCCACTAGTGGCTACAGCAACCAGCCTCACAAGGAAGATTTTACCCAAGTGGGACTCAGACAGGAAAAAAATTCTGATTGAGGAAGTTAGGTGCTTCATTTATTATTATATCATGTCAAGACATTTCTTCTGAAAAACAGCCAAATACCCCACCCACTGAATGGCACAAAAAATGATATTTTGAGGTTCGTTTTATAACAATTCCATTGGTGTTTACATTCAATGAAAGCATTTCTTGAACTACTGTAACATGGCAACCCTTATTACATATAGATTCTGCATTACCTATCTTTGTGTGAGGTTTCTTAATTTTGTTATTTTCTTATAATTCATTTATATTTTCATGAAAAAATGTAATAAAACCTAGTTTACAGAATAGAGAGATTGTACCATAAACACCACAGAATATTAACGTTTGAAAGATAACTTTGGAAGTTATCTATTCCAACTTTCTAATCAGTCTTAATTAATGTTTATTCACGCATTCAGATTATAAACAGAATTTCTGATAGCATTACTACTGTATTCCTTATTCCTATATATTATTAGCCTTACATTCCTCAAATTTTCCTAATATCTCATGTTAGTTATGACTCCGGCATGCTTGAATGTAGAATTAACCTTTATCAAAATACAAAATCCTCTTTTTGGGTTTTTGGGGCTTTCTAAAGTTTCCTCCTTTGAATCATTTCTCCCATTTTTGCCTAGGGCACAGTAATCTAATTCTGGCATCAGAAACCACTGCAAATTCACTTACCCTTAGGTCCAATTTTATGTTTTCAATGTAAAGTAGATACCTGAAAAAAAGATCTAGATTCCACCCTATCTGTCCACTCTACTACAACCAAAACAAACAAACACTCTTATCAACCATTAATCACACTAGTCNCACTCTACCGAGTGAGCCACGGGCCGGCCTTATTATAAACATTTCTATGAATTAGCTCTTTTACACTTTGACATGAAAATAACTAGCAGTGTGAGCAACTTTGGGAAGAAATCTTGTGCAGGACAAGTGAGCACTAGTAGAGTCTTGCAGTGGATGGCCTTTTTACATCTCTTTAACCTTAAGGCAAACCTGTTCATAATGATGCTTTCAAGTATGAAAGCACAATGAAATGCCCACTGAACTCTCAAAGAAAGCTAAAATCACAGTCAATACAATATTAATATTATATGTAATATCATAATATCCACTACCCAACAGTGCTGGGTAAGGGAGAATTTACTGTCTGTGCAATCTACACCTGGTACCTGAAACATTTTGGTTTTAAGGGTTAAATAAAGGTGATGTATATATAAGCATTTTAAAAACTATAAAATGTGACAGAAAGGCAAGTAGTAA
>NW_007735657.1:69964-70620 GCF_000696425.1 Galeopterus variegatus
ACTAGTCAGGGCAGAACTTAGTTTCCTCTACCCCGCACTCCATATAGTTAAAAGTTCTCATAATTCACTGAGTTTATAAAAAATGTGTCATCTTCTCTGTTTTGAGGTTAGTAGAATCCTGAACATATTTAGATGGGGTTTTAGTCTCACCTTAAATATAATAAAACCACATTTAATAAAGACTTTGGTCTTGTACTTAGGACCAATTTTCACAGAGTGCTGGGAGAAACAATAAGAGGAAGAACCAGTTTCTTTTCCTTCCCAACCTAGTATGTCTTTCTAGCTGCTAAGTAATACTGTTAAATTTCAGTAACATAATGGTATATAACTAAATATACACATAGGTAAATATAAAAGCAATTTACGTTTTCGCCTCTTAGTCGCCATCTCGTCATGTAGATGAATTCCATAGTATGATCCTTCCCCATAATTTCACCATTGCACAGCACATCCAACTTTAAAAAGAATAGTTACAGATCTATTAACATAAGTAATTTTTCATTCACAAGTATTTTACACATTTTTTCAAATTTCAAAAAAAGATTCAAATAGTTAAAATAGAAGTATTATCCATTATTTAAAAAGAACACTGCATATTTTTACTGAAATCACTTGTCCCTCTCATAGAGTATTAACCAGTCAGATATAAGTAACAC
>NW_007735657.1:70963-74912 GCF_000696425.1 Galeopterus variegatus
ATTTTTACTGAAATCACTTGTCCCTCTCATAGAGTATTAACCAGTCAGATATAAGTAACACGAAGCACTGTTTATCTTGCCCACATACCTGTATCTCGAATTCATAAACATAACTTATAAGCGTAATATAAACTTTCTTTGTGCATGTCTCTGTGTAACCTTAGAGGTTTTAGACATATTTCTGTGATTTCAGCATACTGAATGAGAAGAAACTGTAGCAACTTCATAACTTTTGGCTTCTGAATTCATCTGTCAGAATCCCTTAATCTTCTCAAGATTTGAAGGGATTGCTTTCTCTCATTAGTTTGGATTCAAAGAGGGCAAACAACTGTGGAAACAGTGATTTATGGGGCCTTTGAAGTATATGAGAATTTCTAGTAATTACTGATAGCTAAGTTGATACAACAGTTAAGCCTGTGCCACAAGTCTATGGCTCCTAGAGCTATCCAGCCTCTGGTTTGCTTGGTTGGTAACCTGTACAATACTTCCCGGGTCCTCTTCTCACCTTGTAGGAAACTTCAGAAAAGGTTTGTACTTATCAGTACTCACTTTTTCTCTAAGTTGCAGGAATCAAACAACCTCCCAATCCTTTAGCAGGCCACAGAAACTGTGGCAATGCTTCACTAATTCAACAAAGCCTAATTAAACAAATGTTTATCATGGATTCCTATAAATAACATTTTAGTTCTCTCACTATTAAAAGCAAACTGATAAGATTTCATTTGAAGTGTGGAGAGGGAGAAGGAGAATGGGTTTTAAATAATTCTGTGTCTGGATAGACAGAGTACAGTTTTGAACTTTAAGTCTAAAATGAGTTTAGTTCCAATTGTATTAGACATATGAAACTAAATTACTGATTTTTTTTTTTAATGATTTATGGTGACTTATAGACCTTGAAATGTTTTTCAGACATTATTTTATTAACTTTAAAAAAAAAGAAGACAATTTTGTTTTATCTTGCCTGTAAAATATATTTATAAGCAGAGAAGTTAAGGAACTTACTTAGTATGCAATTACTAATCAGGTATACTGCTTCTATTACTGACATTTAAAAAGCAAACTATTCAGGGCCAGCCCGGTGGTGCACTGCTGCAGTGCGCCGCTTGGGAGCGCAGCGGCGCTCCCACCGAGGGTTCGGATCCCACATACAGACCGGTTCCCGCTCACTGGCTGAGCGAGGTGCGGGCGCAACACCGAGGGTCGCAATCCCGTTGCCAGTCCCGGTCCGGTACGGGCGCGACACGGAGGGTTGCGATCCGTTGCCGGACACGAAAAAAGACCAAAAAAAAAAAAAAAAAAGGATAAAAAGTAAACTATTCTGCCTCAATTAGCAATGCTGTCACACAAGCTTCAGCTGTGAGGTATTTATTTCATTAGATCATCTCCCTATATGCTAGGCAGCAAAATAAGGGGAGACCAATAAATATTCCTAAAATCACAGGAAAAGTCCTTTGCATTGGAATAGATAAGGAGCCGTGAGGGGATTGATTCTCCTCCCCTTAAATCTTTGTCTACAGAGAAATACAATACAAGCCAGAAGTAAGACTGCATGATAATAATAGTTCTCTTAGCTCTAACAACTTCCTGAAAACTAGAAAATGGTAATTCAGTAAATCAGACTTAAAAGGAAATAAAACCATACGTGGTATCTTACAAGAAGAAAATAAAGTTTAAAACCAAATCTATATTGTCTATATTCCACTGTAGTTATATGTATGAATCATTATCTTTTACTTATATCAAGTATATTGGGCTCTGATATTTAACTTTCACAATTTTTTCCTATTACAAAAATTGATATCTCTGAATTTTTTTTTTATATTTGTAGGACCAAACCATAATCAAAATTGCTAATCCACAGACTAGTCATCTGAGAGAAATTTTCAAATAAGAATCACATGCTTCCTCAAAATACAGACTTAATACCTGTCAGTAAATGTCTGTGTTCAAATCCTATCACATCCTATTTCTCCTATGATGACTATTCACGACATTACTCCTCAATATTACTGCAGATAAGCCAGAAAAACTATGTTGCCTTTGATGTCTTTGTTTATATAGAAAACTAGTCCTGGTCTTCATTTTTCTTGATGCTACTATCATAAACTAAAGGAAAAGGGTAAATAAAAGTTGTAAGACTGCCATTTGGGCAGATGAGAATTGGTAGCCATATTTCCTCACTATGTTATAACCATACTCATAGGATCACATTCTTTAAACACTGGATCAATTATCAGGGCAATTTATCTCTCCTGTAAATAAACTAGTAAGTTGCATTTATGCAGATGCAATAGGTTGTACCTAGTGCTAAACAATGTCACTTTTACGTATCACAGAACTATATGAATATTATTTATGAGATCCCTTTTGATAAAAAGACAATGTTTTACATTCTGAAGAAGTCTATAAAGAAATGGTAATAATGGATCTCAAAAGTCTCAGATAAAAAACATACCCTAAAGCATGCTGGCATTGAAAAAACCCATTTAGCTGGGATATTTAATCTGGGAGTTAATGTAAGTTCTTTAAATATCTCCTCTAATTATATAACACTAAATGCATTAGTATCATATTTTACTCAGGATGTGTTAAGCTGGAAAATACACATCACATAACAGTCTAAAAATTAAATTTTTAACATGAAAATAACCTGGGTTTCCACAAAAATTAATTTGAATATATTCTGTTAACTTCCACTTTTGTTAGAATTTTACTTCAGATCAGAATTATCAAAATGATCAAGATTAGATACTATTTAACTTACCTCATAAGAACTTGGAAGTTTTAGTTTTAAACTTAGAAATTTTTTGATAGTTCCCACAGTTACACGTGTAGAACATCGAATGAATTTCTTCATTAAACCCTAAAGGAAATAAAGATTACTAATTAAAATATCCTACTGAAATAGGAGGTGCTCAGTTACCCTGGGTTCAGGTTTTAGGACATGCCTCTGGGTTTCCAGCCACTCCCCTAGAGGAAAGTTACTGTTGCCAGTTAGAACTATTTTAAGCACCAACAGGGGAAAATGAGACCACAAGGGGTTGGCGTATGCAAATCCAGTGGCTAGGAATGTTCAATAGAGAAGGGTTATATAACCCTGTTGGCTGAATGACCTTCCACTAGAGATCCTAAAGAGCACAGAAGATTCTTGAAGATGTCTGCTGCATGTGACAGGATTTGAACAATGAACATCATGCAAGAAGAGACCAACTAAGCATGTGCAAGACTAATGTTACACAAGGGGGACCACCCCCTTAATTGAATATTCATTAGATGGCAAAACTATAAAAGCAGGAGGTGACGCTGTTGCTCATTCGCCTGATGCCAGCCCCCACTCTGCCTGTGGAGTGTGTATTTCTTTTTGTATCAAACTTACTTTCAGCAAGCGCTGCTCATTCTCTTAAGCCAGCCTGCATTCTGTACTGAGCTTTAACTTCTTGCTTTTGTGTTAAACTTGGTGTGGGCCCTGCTCAGTCTCTGGAGCTATGATGCACTCTGTCTGTGGAACATGTATTTCTTAGCTGTTATATTAAATTTGCTCTCACTTTTTACCGTGACTCTGCCCTTGAATTCTTTCCTGTGGTGTAGTTAAGAACCTGGTAAGAGAATGGGGTAGTCAAGGCCAACTCTTGGGTCCCCAGACCCTACCTCTTGACATCACTACTTTGCTTTTAAGGAAACCATAGGTACCATTTCCACTATAATTCTGAGTATTTTCAAAATGTATTGTTAAAACAACTCAATTACAGCTCTTTAGTGGTTGTGAATAAAAATGTTCCTAATTCTTGATACTTACATGACATTCTTCAAGTATGTATGATCATGTATACTAGGAAAATCCTGGCAAATAGACAATCTGCTTACCTCTAAACATTTTGGTAAAGAAAACATTATGAGTTTAGGTAAAAATAACAAAAAAGTCCATAAAAAGCATTTATATATTTTATTA
>NW_007735658.1:0-1437 GCF_000696425.1 Galeopterus variegatus
CAGGTCTGTGTCATCTGGTTACCCTCAGACCAGTTCCACTGTGTTCCTACCACTTAGTCCACCTCTCAAGGAGGTGCTGACACTGTCCTCTGCTCGGACACTTGATGGACAAATCCCTTCGCAAGAGGCATCTGGCAGTACCTTCTTCAGAGCAGGTGAAGAGTATTGAAGTATCCTTGTTCTCAATTAGCTGACTAATTGGCTCTGCGTGGAATTTCTCATTGGCTGTGCTGGAGAGGCATTATTAAAGATGTTCAAAGCAAAGGAAAACAATTCCTAAGCATGTTAGCATGGCCTCCTGGTCTACCCCAAACCTCTAGTCATGTGTGGTGTAATTAAGGAGCACGGCCATCCGTGAGCCCAGGGTTGGAAATGTTTGTAGAGACAGCAGACACCTGCTCGGCTAATGCGTGCCCTTTCCCCTCACTTCAGGTAATTTCTTTCCTCTCATGGGCTGCTCGTGAAGGTCCTGCAGGTTCTTTAGGAGGGTGCTGTATATAAGANATTACCCAGAGAACCAAAGCGGGGCCTCCTCGAGGAAAGAAATGACGAAAGTCAAAAGTTGAGGGCAGGGATAAGCCAGATGTCCACAGGCTGGAACATTCCCCGAGTGCAAACCATAGCTAAAAATCAACCTGAGCAGCTGCAGATTCAACACTTCCTTTCCACTCTCCACCTTTTCTCCATGTTCACTCATATGCCACAGTAAAGAGCAACGAGGTATTCCCAGCCTTGATGGTGCTGCGTGTACTACCAGATGATGCATTCCTCATAGAAGCTCATGTATCAGCTGTTTTTTTATGCAGTAATACTGTGTAACAAACGTCCACAAGACCTCAGTGGTATATAACAGTAAGTATGCATTGCCCACATGTCTGGGATTGTCAGTTACTCAATGCTGATCTTCACTGAGCATGTTCAGTGCCTGTGGGTCATTGGCTGCCTGCCGGGGTGACTGGGGTTCCTAGGCTCAGCTCCATGTGTCTCTCATCCTTCATTAGGCTAGCCTAGGCTTGTTCTCATGGCAATAGCTGAGCTACAAGAGAGGTTGAGAGTAATTGCACAAGTGCTTTTCTGGCCTCTGTTTGTTCCATGTCTGTTAGCATCCCATCAGCCAAAGCAAGTCATGTGGCCAAGCCCAGGGGTGAAGAATTGGAGGCATTTTACAATCTTCCCTGGTAGACAAATGCACCTGATTATCTCAGGTCTTCAACAGCACCATCATTTCAGTGCTGATCCCTGTCATTTACAGAGCTGGCACTGTGCCTGGTTATTTTACATTAACTCGGTGGCTCTCAATTGGGGGTGATTTTGTCCCCCAGGGGATATCTGGCAATGTCTAGAGATATTTTTGGTTGTCACAACTTGGGGGCAGGGAAGGACATTACCAGCATCTAGTATGTAAAGGCCAGGGATGCTGCTAAACATCGTACGATA
>NW_007735658.1:3129-17595 GCF_000696425.1 Galeopterus variegatus
ATCCGGGGTCCCTGCCACCTCCACTATCCTATTTGCATGGAACACCGTTGGTGGAGCAATTGTTAGCTGGCATCTAGGGCAGTTGGTAACATGGTGCCAAGGCTTCTCTGGTCCTCAGTTTCCCCATCTGTAAGAATGGGTTGGACGGAGGTGATTCTCATGGCCCCTCCACTGAGTGTCATAACATTCAATGACACTCCGAGCTGAGGATAGGCTCAGATGAGGAAATACTCATTTTCCTCTCTGTCCCTTTTTGCTACAATAACCGAGCACAAGACATCCAGCCTGAGAGCACCTGCTTCTCAAACCGAAATTCTGAGCATAAGGCAGTTTCGAGGAAGACAGAGGGGTAATGGCTTGGCATGTCAGCTGAAAATTTTTGTCTTTTTTTGTTTGTTTTTCAATCGGTAATTCCTAAAACATCCATTCGAGGCCCATCATGTGCCAGGGGCTGTCCTCGCTTTAAGTCTCACCATCTTAGAGCAGCCCCTATGTGCTTTTCATTGGGCTGATCGCACCCACAGGCCCTCAAGCTGTGACCCTGGGGCTCAACCACACACCATCTTCCCCTGCAACCTCAGCCTGTTGTCACCTCCCCCTGCCTTGCCAAGAGATACACCCTCTCCTGACCCTCTGCTGTTCTTTCCACCCTCCTGCCCCCCCATTAGCTAACATGGGTGCATCACTTCCCAATTTGCAAAGTGCCTGCAGGGACCTTCTCTCAGCAGAACCTCCCAGCTGGAGAGGCTGGCAGGCTGACAAGATCATCACCCCCATTGTGGAGATGAGAAAAACCAAGGCTCACAGGGGTTTCGTGACTTGCCCACGATCTGGTGACACAGCTGAATGTTGATCCTGGGCCACCCAACTTCCAGTCCTATCCTTTCTCCCCTTAACATACTGCTGCTGTACCCACTGCCTGTTCCCCCAGGCTAGCTTCCGCCCCACCATAAAATAGCAAAGACAGCTCACACCTAGAACCCCTGGCTCATAACAGGCACTATATAAGTGATTTGTGAAAATTAGCTGTGTTAATCCTCACAGCAACCCTATGGGATAGGTACCATTATTAACCCCATTTTACAGTAAAGGAAAACAAGGCCCAGAGAAGTCAAGGAACTTGCCCAAGGTCACACAGCTAGTAAATTACAGAGCCAGTTTGTCTGATTCCAGACTCCATGCTCCAACCACTTCACAGCATTGTCTTTCTGAGCTATTGCTCATTTATTCATTCATTCATTCATTCAACTGTGTGCCAGTTGCCGAGACTGCCAGCTCACATAAGACAGGTTTCTACCCTCAATGAGTGCAATTTAGATCTTAGAGGATATATGAGTTTCCTACTGCTGCATAACAAATGACCACCAACTTGCCGCAACACCCATGTGTTATCTTTGTTTCGTGTAGGTCAGGAGTCCAGGCACAGCTGAACTAGGTTCTCTGCTCAGGTCTCACAGGGCTGACATCCATATGCCAGCAGGGCTTTATCCTTTTCAAAAGAGGGAGTCCTGTTTCGTGTAGGTCAGGAGTCCAGGCACAGCTGAACTAGGTTCTCTGCTCAGGTCTCACAGGGATGACATCCATATGCCAGCAGGGCTTTATCCTTTTCAAAAGAGGGAGTCCTGCAGAGCTCCTTCTTTAGTGAGTGGGGAACAGAAATAGCTTCTGGTTGTGATGTTTTATCACAAAACATGGTTTTCAGGGCATTTGTGTTTGGTGCATTTACCGAATTACTGTTTTGTGTGCTCTGTAGAGGCGAGGTATGTGTGCTTTGGCTTTAAAGACACAGATTTCAATTTCAGAGCTGGCAGGTTGACCAGCGATGAATCATGCTGTCCAGACATGAGGTATTGAAAACTGGGAAGCGAGGTTGTCTGGTTAGCTCAGTTGGATAGAGTGTGGTGCTGATAACACCAAGGCCCAGGGTTTGATCCCTGAACTGGCCAGCTGCAAAAAAGAAAGAAAAAGAAAAGAAAACTGGGAAGGGATTCAGGATGTCAATTTGAAAAAACTCTTACCTGTCTTTCCAGGCACCTCTTAGCTTAAATGGATTAATAACTGCATTAATTCGTGTTTTCTTTCAGCTGTACCTATTGAGCCTCTCCCAGATGCTGGTGACTGCTGATAACTAGGGATTTGGAGATAAACAGAATGCAAATAATAATGAAAACAACGACAGATATTTATGAAATTCCTGTAACATGTCCAGCACTGTGGCAGATACTTTATGTGCCTCATTTCATTCAGTCTGTGCAATAACCCTCTGAAGAAGTTCTATTGTGGTTTTCTGCCTCACTACCATTTCCCCTCTGAAGAAATACTGTTCTTTTGTTTCTCATTGTACAGATGAGGAAACTGAGGCCCGAATAGGTTAAATAACATAGCTGGAAAGTTCCCAAGCTGTGTTTTGAACCCAAGCCTGTGCCTTTAACCACCCCGGCAGTCAGGGTAGCCCCATCATTTCCTACACTCATGTCCTCTCTGATGAGAATGCTGGCCCGTGGATGGCACAGGGTCCCACACCTATGGCCCCTTGGAAGTCCTTCGTCCTCTTACCTCTCAGGCTCAGAAGGAGCTGAGATGCTGCGCATTGATCCTGCTTCTTGGTCAGGGTCTAGCTGTGCAATACCGTCATAGTTGTTGGAAAAGTCCAGAGGCTTAGGGAACTTGACTGTTAATCTCCATCAGCAGCCTGTCTCAAGGGGCCCCTGTCCCAGCCTTCTGAGAGCTCCCAGGCTAATGGGAGGGACATGGTATTTGCCTCTGGAGCTTTATCTTCCCAAGGGAGGTTGGTCAACTTTACAAGATGAGGTGACACTTGACGTCAGAGAATGGCACAGTCTGAAAATGAAGCTGTCCCCTCCATCCATGGCAGAGCTGTTTGAAGCAGGCAGCGCATGCGTTATGCTCAGAAAGAGACTCACCCGAAGTCATGTGCTCTGAAGACTGGGGCTGCATGTGTGGCTCAGTGCTCGGGGCTGGCAGATGAATCAGTCCTGGATGCTTCCCGTCCTGAGATCACATTTTTCTCCAAGGACCATATCACCTCTTAGGACCTAATGCAGGTTGATATTTTTCCTTTACCCTGAAAGACTCCGCAGCAAATGTGCAGTCGGAACCATTTTTCTGATGGAACTAAAAGTATTGCTGCTTCATTTTCTTTTCCCTTTGGGTTAAGTCAGTATTTAAAGGCCTGTTTGAGGAATGAAGCTTTATCTAATTCAGAAAGCTCCAAGTCGCGATGGTGGTTGACAGGGTCCTGGATTCTTGTTCCTAAACATTTGAGCCATCTCCACGCTTCAGCTGGACGCTGGAGTGTTTCTAAGGACTGAGGTGAAAGTGGCCCGATTCCAAGTCTTTAATCAAGCCGTGGTCAGCAAATAAAAGCAGGTGGCAGTTCCCTTGAAACGTTGAAATGTTTGGATTTCTTCATCAGGAGTGCTTTAAGAGCAGATTCTCAGTTTTATTCAAGTAGGGCACTGGCTTTCACATGCCAATATCTCTACTTTTCTTTGAGCACAGAGAAAAACATGTGTATATATGCATGTGTGTGTGCACACAAATGTGTGTGCATGTGTGTGCTGGATGGGCTTCTTAACTCCCCACCCAAGATTCTCTGTTTGCAAAGTGTGTAGGTCCTGGATGTGGTGCATTTAAATTAACAAGAGCAGATTTCTCTAGACATTTCTCCTTTGGGCAGCACAGAATCCTCTCTAAAATCCCCAGTGCCTACGTGTGACTTTTTCAAGTCATCTCTAGCCCCTTCCTCTCCCTCACTCGAGGACATGCAATCAGCCAAGTAGATTTTTTCCCCCTTTCCAATCTTTTTTCTCATCTCTCTGTTCCGTTCCATTCCCACTGCTACCCAGCAATCAGGCCCCGATGATCCTTCCTCGGACTGTCGCAATAACCTCCCTGTCTGCAGCCTCGTCCTCTAATCCATCCTGAATTCGGCTGCTAGGGGAATTCTCCAGCAGCACCTCTGAGCAGCATGTCTCTCTGGTAGTCAAAGCCTGCTCCTCTGGCCAAAGTCAGAGCACCCCAAAAGCTGGCATTTTAAGGGTTTGCCTGCAACTTTCCTTTCCTACCTTCTCTGCTACCCCCAGTTAATCCAAATCCTCCCGTCTGGACCCCTGGTCTGCAAACTGTACTTTATGAATCCCCTCCATAAGGAAGGTGGGGGGACCACATGGGAGCCTCTAGCTCCCCCTCCAACCTAAAACATGGCTCTGACCTTGCTGTTCCTCATGTGCTTTGTTTAGTTAAATCTGTTGTACAAGGTGAAGTTTCTATATCAGTTTTCATCAAAGAGATTCCACCAAGGCGGCGGGGGGTGGTTCTCGCTGCGATTCCCTTTGAGCATCTCATGCCTTCTGGCCTCTGTGCCTTTGTTCATGTGGGTCCTGTGAAGTTTCTATATCAGTTTTCATCAAAGAGATTCCACCAAGGCGGCGGGGGGTGGTTCTCACTGCGATTCCCTTTGAGCATCTCGTGCCTTCTGGCCTCTGTGCCTTTGTTCATGTGGGTCCCCCCCCTCTGGAATGCCTTCATCTCCAGCAGCATCCTTCAAGACCCAGCTGAGAAGCCCCCTTGTCCGGGGAGGGAGAGGTGCCTTCCTGGACCATCTGGCCAAATGCAAGCCCTTTCTCCTGCGAGCATCTGATTTACCTCCACCGTCCTCGGGCAGCCCCCTTGTCCGGGGAGGGAGAGGTGCCTTCCTGGACCATCTGGCCAAATGCAAGCCCTTCCTCCTGCGAGCATCTGATTTACCTCCACCGTCCTCGGGTGCATACACACTGCTTACACACATTGTCTCACGGTCCCCCATCCCCCTCCACTTGCTGGATATGGGCTCTCTGGGCACAAGGATTATCTTCTCTCCAGCTCATTCATTCATTCATTCAATAAACATTTACTCCTAGCGTGAATACTTTCCCCTACGAGGTGTTGGGATGTGTTGATGAATCAGAAAGATGCATCTCTACCCTTATAGGTCATACATTCTAGCCAGAAAGAAAGTCTGGAGGCCAGAAATCCAAAATCAAAGTGTCATCGGGGCCATGCTCCCTCTGAAGCCTCTAGGGAAGATCTTCCTTGCCTCTTCCAGCTTCTGGTGGCTCTTGGCGTTTTTTGGCTTGTGACAGCATCACTGCAATCTCTGCTCCTGTCTTCATGTGGCTGTCTTCCCTGGGTGTCTCTGTGCCTTCTTTTCTGTCTCTTAGAAGAACACTCTCACTGTATTTAGGGCCCACCGTAATCCAGCATGATCTCATCTTGACCCTTACTTTAATTACATCTGCAAAGACCTTCTTCCAAATAAGATTCCGAGGTTCTATGTGGACATGGATTTTGAGGGGACACTCTTCAACTCACTATGGTGGCCCTCATAGCATCCCTGCAGGGTTGGAATGGAAGTGGAAACTGAGGTACAGTGTGTCCTGAGCCTCACAGCTAGGCTTGGCCACACAAAGATCAAATGAAGCCTTTTGACCCCAAAGTGGATGTCCTTTCGTTGCACACAGCTGCACCCTGCTGGAAATGCATGTCTGGCCGCTGCCATCTCACCCACTGTTCTCAGCCTGCTGCTGTCTTTTGTTTAAAACACAAGAAGGATAGAACCAGCCCTCCTAGCCCACCAAGTCGGAGGCTGGGACTGCAGCCAAGGAGAGGGGATGTTCCTCCACTGAGTCTGGTCTCCATCACCAGTGGCAACTCAGGGAGCAACAACCAAAGACTGATGGCATTAGCTGCTGGTCACCACCCGCAGGCTGAGCACAAGGAAGCAGATATCCCCAGGGAGTCTGATTCACGTTTAGCCACATTCCGGTGTGTTTTATGCTTTGTCTTCCAGCTGTTCACGTCACCACTCCCCATAGGGGATTCTGTTTCTCATTTCCCATAGGGACCCGTCCCCCCCGGTTTACACTCCACCTAGCCAGTTCTCCCAGTTGCCCCGAGTGCGGGCAGAGGCGGGCAGCGTGCCCTCTCAGCTCCATTCGGCACTCTGTAGGCCCCTTAATCATCATTTGCTTTTCAAAGACTACAGACAAAATTTCCCCCAACCTGGCCTGCTGATGTTCTTGCGGGGACTTTTCTTTTGTGGTGGGTTTTCATATTTCACAATATCCCTTATGAAATAAATGTAGGAGAACTGCTGGCAATTTTCACAAATTTGGGCTCTTGCAAGAATAATTTTCTCTGAATTATACGTGATTCTCCCTTTTTATGTGCCCCTAACATTTAGTTTGCTTTCAGTGCCACTGCTAAGCTATTAGATATTGGGTCTCTTCTGCTACTTGGCTTTCAAGCTGTGGGTGTTCAGCACAAGAAGACACTGCTGGAGGGTCATGAATGGCGAATGTCACTGGCCTTGTGGATCCCCACACACCAAAAGCAATCAGTGGAGGAGAGGCAGAGCAGGGCTTTAATATCACGTCTCCATCGCTGGTTTATTTTAGGACCAAGAGGAAGGCTGGATCCCTGGAGGGGTGGGGGAGCTAGAAAATCCCCTGAGGTGTGCCTGTTAGGAAGGGTTGGTCAACACGGACCAAGAAGGTAGGGGTTTTGAGGTCAACATTTTTCAACTCTACAGACTGACTTTGGATTTAGACCTAAGTTTGTCTGAGTCTCTAAGCGTGCTGCCTTGATTTCCAAACATAGCAGGAACCTGGGACACCCCCCCAATCTACTCTCAATCTCCATGTGACTTTGCACATTCACCATCGTACACATCTGTTCACTCGCTGGCCTTTCCCACTGACTCAACTTCTGCAAGGCAGGGATTACGTCCAGCACACAACATAGTAGGCAACGAGTAAACCTTGATCAAATTAATGAAACAATTCCGATGATGATGATGATGATGATGATGATGATAAATTTATAAATCTGTCACCTTAATGACCAAGTATATGTTGAGTGCACAACACGTGTCAGGGACCTGTGCTGGATGTTGGAGATATGGCAGGAAGTAAAGCGGGCAGAAGCTCTTGCCCTCGTGGGGCTTAGATTCCAGAGGGAGAATTCAGGCAATAAAACACACAGGTAGCTTATATTCAGTGGTCTGTTAGAAGGTGATAACACTATAGAGAAAAAGCATGGAAGGAAGATGGGGGAATATAATTTAAAGGAGAGTGTCAGGGTGGGCCTCTCCGAGAAGGTGATATCTGTGCAAAGATGAGAAAGAAGGGAGAGAATGATGCAGGTGCCAGGAAGGACATTCTGGGCAGGGGGATGGCCAGTGGCACATTTGAGAAACAAGGGAGTCAGAGGGACTGGAGTGGAGTGAATGGGAGAGCAGGAGGGAGCAGGTCAGCGCGTTAGCGGGACACCCTCCCCACCCTGGCGGATGGGACAACCAGAGCTCAGGGAATTGAGGGGGCGTGTCTCAAGCCACCGAGCAATTGAGTGATGGATTAGAACCCAGAGCTTGAATTCAGAATCTTGTGCCTCCTCCCAGCTTGACAAGAGGGCCCACCAGAAGATGGCACTTCTTGTGACGTGGTACCCCCAGCACTTACTCACTGCCACTGTGATTTGGAGAGAAGAAAGACTGCAGTCCCCTGTCCTGCTGCTGAGACCACTTTCAGTCATGGGGCGAGTCTTGGTGGCCCCATTATTTCAGTCTAAGCTGTCCTCGGATTCCCGGCTAGATCCCAAATGCCTCCAAGTCCCTAATGTGTCTTTCTGGGTTGCCGGATGCCAGGTGACTGCTTCCTCTGCATGCTCTTCTTTCTTGCCCCAAAAGGGTCTTATCTCATTCTGGAACCTGCCTCATCTTGGAAGCCAGGAGTAAATTTAATGTAGGGCATCTGCCTGTGCAGTCAGTAAATTACCTTTGCTAGTTCGCGCTGACAACCCATCTTCCCTCGCTGACCTTTCCTGCCCGTGCTCTCGCCACGTTTTTCGGTGCTCAACTTGCTGTGCAATCTTGCGTTCCGGTTCCCATCTTTGCTTTTCTTATCATTTTTACAGGCCGCCCTTCCTTCGTGCCAGCAATCTTTCCCGTTTTCTCTTGCTGCCTTGTCGTCACTTTTGAAGGCATTTTTCTGCTGCCTCCTCTGCGGATGGCTGTGGAGACCCTCCAGCCTGTTTGTTGCCGCCGGTGACCTTGCAGTTCTGGGTTGGCCCCTGCCTTTATTTTATAAGTACAGAGAGTCAGGTGCTTCTTATGGCACAGAGCACTATTTAGGGGGCTCCAGGGTGTTCCAGGCCCCAGGAGGGTGGGGTGGTGGTTTCAAAGGTGCCTCTGATGGAGATTCACGAAGCTCTCTGCCACTGTGAATTGGCCTTCAGAGGAGAACCTTGAAGGCAGCCTTGTCCACTTTGAGGTCAGGTTGTGGCTGGGTATATACTTCAGAGATGACACCTCGACGCTGCCTGCAGGGGTGCAAATCGGTACAGTCTCTTTGAAAGGCATCTTGGTGATGTTTGTTCAGATTTTCAACACATTTCTGGGATTTCAGAAACACTAAGCACAGGCCGAGCCCGTGGCGCACTCGGGAGAGTGCGGCGCTGAGAGCACAGCAGCGCTCCCGCCGCGGGTTCGGATCCTATATAGGGATGACTGGTGCGCTCACAGCGCTCACTGGCTGAGCGCGGTGCGGCCGGTCTCAAAAAGGACAAAAAAAAAAAAAAAAGAAACAGTAAGTAGGTTTTGCAGACATTTGTATATAAGACTGCCTATCACAGTGCTGCTTATTATAAGAGTAAATTAAAATCCTAACCGTCTATCAGCCCATGAGCACCTTGAACTGGATAAATAAATAGTATATATACTGGGAATAGTGTGAGGCTGTTAAAAATGAGGAGGATTGATCCCCATGGACACGGAGAGATGACCAGGAAACAGAGTTAAGTTTAAAATAAGCAAATTGCCATGTGCCCTCATATAGGTGATGATCCATTTTTGTAAAATAAAATTATATATCCATGACAGGGCATTAAAAGAAATTAGATACTTCACAAATCTTAAATATTGTAGTATTCTCGGGTCATTCCGTGGTTATAATATTCTATCTAATTAATATAAAGGGTTCAATTTAAAACCCAGAAGAACAGCATGCTCGGTCAGTGTTTGGTTGGATGAGAAGAAATATTCATTTGTTGTTTTGTTTTCGGGAAACATGAAAAAAATGTTGACTTCTAAAAATTGTATAGCCAGACAGCTATTTGTTCATTCGCAGGAAAACACTTGGAAGAATGCGTCTGCCACCTCCAGGAGGGTGGCTGCCAAGGAGGGAGAAGAGTGTGTATGTGCAGGGATGAGGTGGCAACTGACACTTGTCACACCTACGCCCCGGAGGTGTACACCTACGAACTTTGTGAGGTTCTTCCTCCGATGAGCATGAAAATTTTTAATTAAAAAAAATGCAGAGCCGGCCCGGTGGCGCACTGGAGAGTGCGCTGCTTGGGACGAGGGTTCGGATCCCATGTGGCAACCAGTTCCCGCTCACTGGCTGAGCGCGGTGCGGGCTCAACACTGAGGGTTGCGATCCCGTTGCCGGTCCCCAGTACGGGCGCGACACCGAGGGTTGCGATCTGGTACAGGCGCGACACTGAGGGTTGCAATCCCGTTACCGGTCAGTAAAAAATACAAAAAAAGGGAAAAAAAAATGCTCTGGGGAAACTTATTTTACTTTGTCTTTGACTTTGAGTCTCTCAGTCTCCATCACTTTTGAGTGTGAAGAATTTCAAACATGCAGAGGAGCCCACAGCCTAGTGGAGTGAACGCCCCTATACCTGTCACCAACCCCAACCTCTGTCGACCCTTGGCCAGACCTGCCTCCTTCTAACCCAGATCCCCTTCCCCAGCCCCTGTTCCTGTGTGAGTTTGAAGCAAATCCCAGGCATCATTTACAAATCTCTGTTCCCTCCTCCTGACCCTGCCATCGTGCCAAGGTCAAGGGTTGTGTCCTCTGATGCTGAGCTATTGCCATGAGACCCTAATCCTGACCTCCATGTCCTCCTCCCTGCTGTTGGCCCCCACACCGTCCCCAGAGTGACCTTTTTTCACACCCTGATCTGATCCCTGCCTTAAATGCAGTCATCACAGCCTCCCAGCTGTGACAAAGGACCATGCAGGGGTGGCTGGCGCAGCAAGATAGCAATGTCCTCAGCCCTCAGGGCAGCAACGGGTAGGATCTGGGGTGGGCAGAGCTTGCTGACCATGACCTGTGACCTCACTGAGCCTCATCAGTTTAACACAAGTGAACTGTACAAATATTGTCACATGTCTATATGCCATGGTGGAAAAGGAGAGAGAAACATTGGAACATTGGAGCTCTAGCGAATGGTACGAAACGCCCTTCACAATCAACCCTCCCTCTGCCTTGCTCAGTCTGTTTCCTCTCTCCTGTTCATACACCCATCTCTGCTTTGTCCCCTGGGACTCACATGCCCCCAGAAGTAAACATCAGCGGGGTGGAGGGAGTGGTGCAGTGAATCAAACCACAGGCGAGCGTGGCACATATTCCTGAAGGCCAGTCTTACTGTAATATTGCTGTGACTGACCAGACAGTCTATCCAGCCAGCCTTTCAGCAGACATTTTACTGGGCACCTCACTGTCCTAGGCACTGGGAGCCCAGCGGAGAGGGATAGGGACAAAATCCCTGCCCTCTGGAAGCTTCTATGCATATACAAGCATAGAAAGATGCTTGCAAGGACGTCCACCCACCGCAGTAGAATTGGGTCTTTGCATTTTCCGTCTTTCCATTTTCAGCTTTGCAATGTTCTGCATTTGTTGATCCCTTTAAAAGGACCGGGTTTCATTTTACCAAAAAAAAATGTGACTTTTCTTAAAACAAAAACCACCAACAAAGAAAGCACACTGGGCAAGAGGTCAACAGTGGTTAATTCTGGGTAGTTAGCACATGGACTCTTATTTTCCCATTTGTTCTTTTATGTGCTTTTTAACCCCCCTAAACAATTCTTGAATTTAAAAAAAAAGCAAGATAGGGGGAAAAGTGAATTCTTTGGAATTGGCAGTAGATCAGCCACAGAATAAGGGACAGCAGGAAGACTTTTTCTTCTTATATGCTGCAGAGTAACCACAATATCGATGCCTCGCTCCAGGCCCAGATGTGGCTGAGAGAAAGCTGGGATTACAGTCCCCTTGCTCTGTGGGGCTTTCTCTAAACCACCTTTTTGTGGCCTTAATTCTGTGAATACAAACAATAATTACCAACCTAAGTAGATTACTCAGCATGGCTTAGACGCCTCTGGGTCCCTGAATGACTCACATTATTGACTGCTCACGATTAATCTGAAAAATTAAACCGATTGCTCTTCTGGTTCCTTCCCTACTTTATGCCTGGATGACACCTCCAAACATTTATTGCCTGAGCTGTTATTTCTACTCAGTGTTCCCATTTTTCTCCAGAACTGAAAGGTTCCATTAAAACTAATTTGTTTCCACTCAAGTCTTCTGGATTTTTTTTCTCGCCCTCCATGGGTTGCCCTGTAGCTCCCGCAGGCTGAGGTGGGATCGGGCTTTGTCTGTATAATTCTTCCACGGTCTGTCTAGTTTTTCAATTACGTTGCAAACTCCCTTCTGTCCTTCCTCACTTTGCTTCATCAATTTTTACTTCTCCTGTCAAGTTTGGGAGAAGTCAGTGCAATCGCCCCAACTACCTAGTGTCTCAAGTATTAGGTAGGGGTGAGAAAATGACCAGGAAGCCTGAGGATACAGAAAAATGAATTCCAAAGTATCTGTTGAGTTCCTATTAGTACAAAGCACATAGGAGATGGTTGCAAAAAAAGAAAATTACAAACGGGGCTTCTTCCTTCACTGAGATTATAACTTACCAGAGGAGAGAAGATAACCGCACACCAAATTTTAACTCGCACTATGGGGCAGTTTGGGGGTAGTTTGTTACGCAGCTATAGATAACTGATACATAATCTCTCTTCCTTTCTGAGCACCTACTGTGTGTTAGGTACTTTCATTTCAAATGTATTTACCAGTCTGGAACACTCCCCTCCCTCCTCACCTTTGCTCACTCTTTATGGTGTCGATGCAGACATCCCTTCATCAGGGGAGCCCCACAGGACCCCTCCCCAGCTCTTGATGTCACTGTACCTCTCCTTTGTGACATCTGACATTTATTTGTGTAATTTTTTAAATTCATATTTCGGCTAACTAACAATAACTTCCGTGAGGATGGGGGCTGTCTTTTCTTCTCTCCCTATGAACACTTTTTTGTTTGTTTGTTTTGGTGGCTGCTGGTAGAGGGATCTGAACCCTTGACCTTGGTGTTATAAAACCCCGCTCTAACCAAGTGAGCTCACCGGGCAGACCTCTTTTCTCCCTGTTATGTCTCCAATGCTTCTCACAGTTTCTGGCACATCAAATATCTGTTACAGGAATGAATCTAAGCCGCCTACGGCCACGTTATTATCGCTCCCATTTTACAGATAAAAGCTCACGTTTATTACCCAGTTATCAAGGGAGAGAGTCAGAATTCAAACTCAGAACCGCAAAGTCTCAATTCTTCATGCCGTCTTCCGTAATCCTATCAGCCTGGTGTCTGTTGGCTCAGCTCTTTAGCAGTAGACGGAGTACTAACTGGGAATCTCGTTAAAAGGCAGATTCTGGTTCAGTAAGTCTGGGGCGGCTGCGAATCTGCATTTCTAACAGGCTTCTGGTGATGCTGGTGTTGCAGGTCACTAGACTGCTCTTTGAGTAGTGAGGTCCTGCTCATGAAGGAAGGCAAGGGGACAGGTTGGAAGCCAATGAGTAGTCACATGGAGCCTCCTGGTTACACAGGCATCGTCCTCTCTTGGCTTCAGATCTGCTCCCACACTGAATGTGTGTGTGTGTGTGGTGACAGTTTGACGCTCAACCAGGTCAGGTGGGGAAGGTGAGTTCTAAATGCCAACCTCACCTGCCACTGGGTCTGTGGATGGAGCTTCAGATGGTTTGGTTCCCTGGGAGAGGCCACCAATGAAGGTTCTGGAAAGGCCTATGACAAGCCCTTGTTGTGGAGGTACCTGAGCTCTGGCCAAGGAAGCATCTCCCAGCTGGGCTCAGACCGCTGGTGCTTGGGAGAAGCAGATGGACACCCTGCAAAACGACAGGGAGACCAGAGTGCATATGGGGCCCCTGCAAGCTGATGGAGGCTCCAGTCACCGCAGGCAACTCATGGTCCCTGCTCCCTGCCAGGAGGAAGTGTCCCCCAGGAGATGTGTTCCCAGTGTCTCAGCAAGGGGGGATCAGCTTCCAGGTGTGTGCACTTCCCCCAGGATCCAAGTACGTCCTCCAATACCTCCCTCAGTCTTTATTTTCTTTCCGGAGCTGTCACGCAGAGGATACTGTCCAAAGTCACCCTTCCCCTAGAGTTTGTGTGCTGAATAGCAGCCGGGTTGGGCTGGGCTGGGCTGTATGAAGACCATTAAAAGCTGCAAACCCTACAGAGTTTATGGTGCCTCCTACCTAGAACAACAACAAACACAATGAACACCTATGTATCGACTAATTGCAATTCCTAGGGGTCAGACGCTGTTGTAACTATTTGCCTGTATTTGCAGTTCTCAGAGTGGGTTCCCAGACCAGCAGCATCTGCAGCATCTGGGAACTTGTGGGAAATTCAGATTCTCAGGACCCACCCCACACCTGCTGAATCAGAAACTCTGGGGATCTGTATTGGAACACACCCTCCACACGCTCATCTTTGTTAGCCCTTTTAATCCTGAAGACAGCCATGCTCGGTGCAAAGAGGTGCAGTTACCTGTCCAAGGTCACCCCTCTGTGGTGGCGCCAACATTCAGACCCAGGCACCTGGCTTGGGAAGCTGTGATCCGAGCCACCACTGCCACATTGACAAGTGCTCGGTGTAAACCATAATATATGCATGAGGATGTCAAACAAAATGACATGTTTTTTTTTATAATGATATCTCTTTTGATGTTTTTTAAAAAATATCTCAAACGTAGGATTTTCGAAAAAATATTCTTTTCTTTTTTTTATGCTCAGCACCTGTTGGATAACCCAGCACTGGGCAGNAAAAAATATTCTTTTCTTTTTTTTATGCTCAGCACCTGTTGGATAACCCAGCACTGGGCAGTGGGACACAGGTGCACAGGAGAACAAAATAGGCCTTGGACTTGAACCTCAGCTTCCTGAGTCAGTGTGCTGCAGCCCTCCTGGCAGATTAATTAGTTGGATGAATTAATTATGAACTAAGTCAGCAATAGCCAACAGGCTTAGAGCAGCAATTCTCAGAATCACTTGGGGAGCTTGCTAAAATGCAGATTCCTGGAATCTACCCTCAGAGATGCTGACTCAGGTCACCCAAGGTGGGGCCCAGGAAACTGCATTTTAGCAGATTGTCCCCAGATGATTCTAAGCAGCCAGTTCCCATAACCACCAAATTGTGAGATGTTTAGCTTACTGTGTTGGAAGCTGTATTAGTCCATTTCGGTTGCTTATAACAAAATGCACAGATCTGGATGATTTATAAACAAAA
>NW_007735658.1:18313-20020 GCF_000696425.1 Galeopterus variegatus
TATTAGTCCATTTCGGTTGCTTATAACAAAATGCACAGATCTGGATGATTTATAAACAAAACGAAACGTATTGCTTATGGTTTTGGAGGCTGGGAAGTCCAAAGTCCAAGGAGCACATTTGGTGAGGGTCTTAGTGGTGGCAACAGTGACCCCGGTCTCACATGGCAGAAAATGGCAGAGCAGAGAGAGTGAGACTCTCTGTGCTCCCCTTTTAAGGCCCTCAGAACCACACTCCTGACCACCATTATTAATCCATTCATTACATGTGGTCCTACAATCTAATCGCCTCTTCAAGACTCCACCTTCCAATTACCATAATGAGATTTCCTACCCTTTTAACACTGTCACAGTGAGGGTCAAGTTTTGGGGGGGTGCTCAGTCCAAGGCAGAAGCCTTTTCCCCTTCATAGTACTATATTTGCAGAGGTCTTAGATACACACATGAAGAAGGCAGCCGAGCCTGACAGTTAACACTGCCTCCTGCACTCACAAACTTTATGACCTGAACAAACTTCTTCACCTCTCTAGACCTCAGTGTCCTCATCTGTAAAATGGGGATGGTCCTCATCCCCTAAGGTTCTTGGTGAGGATTAAATGAATGAACATATATGTTTGGCCCACATTTAAGCACTCAACAAAATACTCTTTTAGATTTACAATAGGCAATTTTAGTACCTTACAAAGGTTACCCGTTCAGATATCTTTAGGGAATGATTGGGAAGCTCCTATTTCTTATGAGCCTTCTCGTTGGCTGATGAAAAGTGGCTCACAACATGGACCTCAACACTGTCCATAGGCTTCCCTGCCCATCTTGTGCCTCGTGCTCTGAGGCTCACAAGTGAGGGTGGGCCAGGGGCACTGTCTCTAGGTATTGCAGGGTACAGCAGCAAAGAAATGAGGAAAAGACCAGGCTCTCTTCATCTCCTCAGCAACCTGAAGAGACCTGGTGGCCCTCCCTATTGGGTCACATTCCTTCCGGCCCAACCAGCCAGCTGGGCATCCATAAGGAAAACAGGACTTCACCGAGACCCACACCACGGAGCAAACAGCTGTGCAAAGCCCCTTGCTGTCCCCCCACAGCCAGCATGCCGGCTGCTTTTTCCTCTCTCATGCTCATCGGTTCCACTAAATGCTTTTACAGGAGATCTTAATGGGTTTTGTGAGATGTTGAATTAAGTGTGTGGTCAATAGAGTAATCCTCTCCAACAGTATCAAGGAACGCAGAGGAAGAACGTGGAATTCCAGAATTGGAAGATGCGTGACTTTAGACCTTTATGTTGGCTTATGAACTGTCGGTGTCTCGGGATTCTATTGGGGAAGATTTTACTCTTAGAATCAGAGCCTGGTCCATTCTGTGTCCTGAAGTATTCTCCTGTGTAGCAGTCACTGGCTCCAAGAGAAGAGCAAGAGAAAAAGGAACACGTTTCAGAGCAGAAACTTGACTGACTAAATAGTAACACCAAGACCCTAAAGCAGGAGTCTGCAAAGCACCCACGGCCTGTTTTTGTATGGCCTATGAGCTAAGGATGGTTTTAACATTTTAAATGGTCAGGGAAAATCAAAAGAGGAATATTTGACTATTTCATGGCATGTGAAAATGATTTGAAATTCAAATTTCAGTGACCATTTATTATAACTCAGCCACGCATGTTCATGCCTACATTGTCTACAGCTGCCTTCATGTGGCAGTGGCAGAGCTGAGCAGTTA
>NW_007735658.1:20540-22754 GCF_000696425.1 Galeopterus variegatus
ATGTTCATGCCTACATTGTCTACAGCTGCCTTCATGTGGCAGTGGCAGAGCTGAGCAGTTATGACAGAGATGCTACATGGCCTGCAAAGCCCCAAACTTTCACCGTCTGTTCCTTTATGGAAAAAGGTTGCCGATCCCTCTCATAAAGCATCCCTTGGTCATGATAGTTTGCATTTATGCATTGGCGTATTGCATTCTTACAACGTATCCATCACATGTTCTAACGTGTTTAATCCTCACGACCATCTTAGGATGTATGCTCTATGATCTTCCTTTGATTGATGGGGAAACAGAGACAGAGAGAGTGCTGTGTCACCTGACTCAGAGCACGCAGCTAGGAAAGGGCAGAACTAGGATACAAACCCGGACACTCTGAAGCTAAAGTGAACGCTCTTTTTTTTTTTTTTTTGTCTTTTTCGTGACTGGTAAGGGGATCGCAACCCTTGGTGTGGTGTCGCCCGCACTGCGCTCAGCCAGTGAGCGCACTGGCCAGTCCTATATAGAATCCAAACCCGCGGCCGGAGCGTCGCTGTGCTCCCAGCGCTGCACTCTCCCGAGTGCGCCACGGGATCGGCCCTAAAGTGCACGCTCTTGACTGCTACATCACGCTCTCTCTCAAGACCAGATTCTGTAACAATTTGTCCTTATACATAGCATCCGGAAGGTGAGGTCCCTTGTTTTTCCCATGCGAGCCCTCGAATATCTTCCTGAGAATCAGGGCGCAGAGAGAAGGATGCTTTCTCAGACCCTGGGGAATATTCCCTCCTGATTTGCCAGTAAGTGGTGGAGCTGGGACTAGGACCGGGTGGCTCTAATCTCATCTTCATTCCGATCCCCGTCCAAGACAGCAGCCAATTCTGCTTGTGTGTGGGTTCCGAGGCCCACTCTTGGGTGCAGTGGGGGGAACCCGGATGCTGAGGCTTCATGGATTCCCAAGCCCCAGCAAGCAACATTCCCATTAGCTGGGGAGAAGGCCCTGACTGCTGTTCTGTTTGCTTTCCTTTGTGATGTATCGTTGCGTAGGAAATTTATTTCTTAACAATTTCACTTACAGCCCTTTTCACAAAATGGGGCTCTAGAGGCCCGCGTCATGAGCACTGATAAACACTTTACAATACCATCAGAGCAAATGGAAATGCCTAATGAAAAGAAGAGAAGCACTGTTGAGTAATTAAAGAGGCTGGTGGTTTTTTATTATGATTTTAGGACAATTATGACTAAAAGCCTTAATCATGCAGCACCCATTTTCCCAGCCATTTTGAACTCGATTATTTCTTTTAAAATCATCATCATCATTGTCAGTGTTAAGCCAGTGGTCAAGATGCCCAAGCCAGCTTGGCTGAGCAGTGGGCTGAGGGTGCCCAGTCCCCAGGCCCTGTGACTTATCCCCAGTCCTAAATGTCTTGCTCCAGGGCCTGCCCTTGGAACTTCTTTCTTCTCTCCTCCTCTCTTCTCCCACCCTCCCTGTCCCTTCCCAGGAAATTTTGTTTCTGGGCTAGCATTGAGCCCTTCCCATAGGTCTTTTATCTCTTGTCATTAAGGCCATCCATTTGCAAAAGAGCTGCCTGAGGTGCACAAACAGCAATGTGACTTGAGGACCAGAGAGGTTGAGAAACCTACAAAAGGACACACAGCAAGCGAGAAGCAAGGTTGGACTTGAGCCCAGGTCCTTGGACTGTGCTGGGAGGAGGAAGAACATGGGCTCTGCTCCACAGTGCCTGCGTGCGAGTCCCAGCTCTGTCTGACCATCCTGGGCAAGTGCCCTGAGCTTGCTGAGGATCAGTTTCCTCATCTACAAAAGGGAAATGATAACAGCAGTACTCACCTCCTGGGGTGGTTTTGAGCATTCAGTGGGTTCACGTTTGCAAAGCACATGGTAAGTGTTCACCAAGTGACACACTCAATGGCTGTGGTCCCCAAATTGTACAGCCGAGGCACCCTGAGGTACTGCAGTGAAGTCATAGGGATGCTGGGAATATTTTTAATTTTCAAGGATAACACAGAAACATCTGTCGGCCCCTGGGTGAATGGCTATCCCAAGGTAGGTCACAGTTTCAACATTCCATCCTGCTACATTCCTTTTCAATGGCGTCATTTCTTTGTGATGCTGGGGTTTGGGTGGTTGTTTATGATTAAAAAAAAAACAAGGACCATAAAAATCAGTGTGGAATGGGAAAAGAGGGTGAAGTCCAATCTGAGTTCAAGGCTGGAAGA
>NW_007735658.1:22895-24325 GCF_000696425.1 Galeopterus variegatus
ATTCCATCCTGCTACATTCCTTTTCAATGGCGTCATTTCTTTGTGATGCTGGGGTTTGGGTGGTTGTTTATGATTAAAAAAAAAAACAAGGACCATAAAAATCAGTGTGGAATGGGAAAAGAGGGTGAAGTCCAATCTGAGTTCAAGGCTGGAAGAGTTGAACAGTGCCCAACAGGCACACCCATCCCATTTGTAAGTACTTGTGATTATTTAGGAAAGCAATAAACTATTGTACTTTTTCTTTCAATATATGTGTATTATTTTTTCAGCTGGCTATTAAGTCGTTAGAACATAAATACTTATGAAGTTGTTTGGCCCTAACTACTTAATAATCAAAATGTTTAGGGATTTCTTTCGGCCTAAGGTGCTGTGAAAAAATTACTGAAATACTGAGAGTCTCATGCACTGAGAAAATGTGGGAACCTCTGCTCTATGGTTTATTCAATACATTCCCGGCTTCCTTTACAAGTTAGTTTTCCTAGTAAACATTCTCAGAATGGTCAGGGAAATGGATGCGTACCTTCTCTCCTTCCCCTGTGTTCAATGAGAGTGGAAGAGTTTAATGCACGAGATTTGAGAATAAAGTGTGCCCCCTCTTCAAAAGGTATCTCCAAACAGCTCCACGGGTGGTTCAAATGCAAGAAACAGCTTTCTGAGAAGACAGGGTGGGCTGAGTGTTTAGCTCTAGTCCTGAAGAGTGTTTCTCGGGATCTGTGCTGCCAAGTCCGTCAGCTCTAGTTTCCGCCCCTAGACTTTCTAACACAGGGACTTTCCACCCGGCTGCCCCAGGCATGGGTAATTAAGCAGTTTGAGTGACTGCGCTTGGTGTGTTCCTGGCAACCTGTGCTTGGAGATACAATGGAAGCAGGACGAGACAAGTCCCAGATGATGAAGAGGAAATGGTGTTTATTTCAAGCACATAACCCAGAGTTTTAAGTTAATGAAATGGGGACAGAGAAATTCTGTCCGGTCGCTCTGCCCCCATGCCATGTTGATTTCCAAATCTTCCAGCAGCAGCCGCCGCCACCACAGTACCCTAGCAATGGTTGCACTAGTGACTGTGGAAGTGTAGCCTAGTGCCATAGGGTGGGACCCATGAGCCTTCAGAGATGCTCCTTGGGAGGTGTTCAAATGGCCCCTCTTTAGGAGTGTAGAGGAGTTCTAGAAGGTTCCACACAAGGAGCCCTTCTCCAAGTACTGGGGACCCCGTGTTCTCCAGGGCCCACTTGATGTTCATGGATGAGGGGCTCAGGGGAAATAGTAGCTTCCTGAATGTTCCTGAGCCGCCATCAGAGCTGTTTAGTGACCTCTCTGGGGGTCTGGTCCCTGCCAGCCTCTCCAAATGGAACCTCCCTCTCTGCCCAGTTTACAGCCCAAGTCCTAGTCAGTCCAGACCCTTCTGGGTTCCCTGCACATGTGGGGCTGCACAC
>NW_007735658.1:25145-26173 GCF_000696425.1 Galeopterus variegatus
CAGCCCAAGTCCTAGTCAGTCCAGACCCTTCTGGGTTCCCTGCACATGTGGGGCTGCACACAGCTCTTGCCCTAGCTGTGCTGTCCCCTCTGTCCAGAATGCCCCTCATCTGAACACCTACTCTTTAAAGGATCAACTCAAGGGTCCCCTCCCAAGGGGAGCAGTTTAGAATCATGATCCAAAGAACTTTGATCTCAGAAGTATCTGAGTTCAAGTCCTGACTAAGCCCTTGGGCCTCCCTCAACTTCCTCACCCATAAAATGAGGATAAAATACTTGTAGCACCTAACCCAGTGCTTCACAAATGGTAAGGTGCACCTGAGCCACTCAGGAGTCGGGCAGACTGCAGATTAGGATTCAGGGATCGGGAGCGGGGCCTGACATTCTGCATGTCTGGCACGCTCCCAGGTCTAGAGACCACACTTTGAATAGCAAAGGTCTGTTCTGTTGTGTTCTATGCAACACGGTCTATGTAGTATGCCGAGGACATGCTTGGCTTATGGCAAGACCACCCGTGGTAGCCTTTCTTGTCTGCAGTGTGAGGCTTCTAGGGCATGCCGCCCTCCTTCAGATAACAGACTTGTCTGTGTGCCCAGAGTAACTCACTGTCTGAGGTTAGATGACCACCCCTAGTTCTTTCTCCCTTTCCTACCCACGACTCCCCAAGGTCTCATTGGGTTTCCCAATCTCCGTGTAGGTTGTAAAGTTCCTGAGGCAAGAAACATCAGAAAGGTAATAGGTGTGCCTTATGCAAAGATGTGCATCTTGGGTTTTATGGTACGAAACAGGCCGTGCTGTTGTTTTCAAAGGTATTTCCTTCTTCTAGTCAGCTCCACCCAGGTTTGCACCCACCTTGGATATTTAGGCTGGACCCCAAAACCACACCATCCACAAGGCCCAGGTATCGAAGCCTTCCAGGCAGCCAGGCTCAGAGAAAAGGCACCAGACCCCAGCACACCTTTTCCGCATGGCAGGACCCCAGACTGAGGTCCAAATACCCAAACATCAGCCTGCGGCTGCAGCGAGACG
>NW_007735658.1:26826-74887 GCF_000696425.1 Galeopterus variegatus
CCATCCACAAGGCCCAGGTATCGAAGCCTTCCAGGCAGCCAGGCTCAGAGAAAAGGCACCAGACCCCAGCACACCTTTTCCGCATGGCAGGACCCCAGACTGAGATCCAAATACTCAAACATCAGCCTGCGGCTGCAGCGAGACTCAGCAGGAGACTCGTGATTTACTCATCAGACATTTCCCATTACCCCCACCACCTGTTCTGGAGTCCAAATACCCAAACATCAGCCTGCGGCTGCAGCGAGACGCAGCAGGAGACTCGTGATTTACTCATCAGACATTTCCCATTACCCCCACCACCTGTTCTGGATTTCCAAAGCAGCACACTGGGTAATAGCCAGTCTTGCACCAAGAAGGAGAAACATCAACGATTATACAAGCCAGTGCCTTCTCTCGCTCTGGGTTTGTTAAGTTGTAAAAGGGGCTTGTTGTGAAATAACCACTTACTGTCCCAGACTTTGTGATTTGTAAAATTCAAGCTTGAGCTGGAGGTTGGTGACAATCTCAACCTGTGGCCTTAGAAGAATAAAAGCATTTGAGGAGTTGTGGCGGTACTGTGGGTAGATGAACTGCCTCCAAAGAATAAAAGTTGTGGGACATACGGCGGAAATGCAACCTGGGGATGTGGCAGACCCGCTGAAATACTAAGGCCATCCTGCCCACTTGCAGCCACTGTTGGTTTTATTACTTCCAGTGGATGAGGCCAGGTTAAAAACAGAAATTCTCTGCAGTCTCAGGAGCGTGTGTTTCCTCTCAGTCTGTATTCTCAAACTTCCAGATGCCTAATATGGGACAGGGAAGGTACTTACGGAAAATACAGATTTCTAGGCCCTTGGCCTATTGGGGCTGGGTGGGGTGGGACTAACAAGCTCCCAAGATGATTTCGGTGCAGGTGGGCCCCTGACCACACTTTGAGAAACACTGGCTAAGATGTTTCTAGAAAAATGAAGAGGAGACAGTTCAGCTCGGGAGGGTCAAGGGAGAAGGAACAGTAAGTTCACTCAAATGGTCTGATATGCATTCTCCAAAACAGATTCAGGCTACAGGATTTGAGAGGGCATGGCCATGGCCTCCAACCATTCATTCATTTATTTATTCATTCAACCAATATTTCTTGAGCACCAACTGTGCACCAGATGCGGTTCTAAGTGCTGAGGACGCAGGGAACAGAGCGGAACAAAGTCTGTGATGTGGAAGCACTGACTCTGAGCAAGACCTCAGCGACAAAGCACCTAAATAGGAACGAAATTGTGCTAAGCACATCTAAGAGTAGATGGGAAGGTGACAAGAGGGAATATTGCAGGTAGCGGGGAGCAAATGTCACAAGTTTCAATTGGGAGGCCAGGACAGCCTCACAGAGGAGATGACATTTAAGCAGAGATTTGAAGGAGGTGGGAGGGGTGCTGTGTGGATCTCTGGGGACAAGCACAAGGACCCTGAAACCTCAGGGTGCCCCAACACGCATGGAGGCGGTGGTACAGAAACCACAGTCAGAGAAGGAGGCCTGAGAACAAGGCTCAGCGTATCATTGCTACTCGGCAGATATTTTTCAATGTGTGAGTCCATTCGGGAGGTGTGGGGTGGGCATCACCCGCCACGTGCACAGAGATCCACTCTAGAGGAAAAGATCAGAAAAGGAGATCTGCAGGGAAAGATGGGGACAGACACCACAGACTCTAAGGGGAGAGGGTTATAGGACAGCTGCGCAGCCGCCTTGTGTATCTGTTATCAACTGCTGCATAGCAAATGACCACAAGCTTAAAATGACAGACATGTATTATCTCACAGCCTCTGCAGGTCGAGAGTCTGGCCATGGCTACACTGGGTTCTCTGCTCAGGTCTCACAAGGCTGAAATCAGGTGTCGGCTGGGCTGCATTCCTTTCTGGAACTCCAGGTTTCCTTTCAAGTTCAAGCTTTCAAGTTATTGGCAGAATTCTGTTCTTTAGGGTTGTAGGATTGAGGCCACCATTTTCTTGATGGCTGTTTGCCAGAGGCCACTCTCGGCACCTAGAGGCTACCTGAAGTTCCTTCCACAATAACCCTTCCATTGGTCCTATCAGGCTTCCAATGTCCTTGGAAGGGCCCAGGCCCTCTTAAGTTCTCACCTGATTAGGTCAGGCCCACCTGGATACTCTCCCTTCGAATGGGCCCCATGTGCTTGTAACCTAAGCACAGGAGTGAAATCCCATTGCATTCACAGGTCCCGCCTGCACACAAGGGAGGGTTATACAAAGCGTGTCCACTGGGGGTGGGAATCTTGGGGGCCAGCTTAGAATTCTACCCACCACCCTTGGGTGCAGCATGATTTCTGCTTCCTGGCACACAAGTGGCAGGGGCTACCCCTTCTCTCCCATGGGCCCCACACAAGGCGTCCAGGTCAATGTGATAAATGACCACTTCTGCTTCCATTGGCTCCAGTGGGTCACTGTTAGAGAACCCAGCCTGAGACTGATGGGATGCAGGTCCCAAAGGCACCACCTCCATTTCAGCGTGACTCGCTCGCAGTGCACAGGAACCTTCTCTCCACTCCTGGAGCAATCACGCTAAAGTGCTTTCTAAGCTGCCCGTGCACTGCAGCAGATGACACAGTGCTGCCCTGAACCCTGGCTGCCACCCCAGCACACTCAGTCTTAATGTATTGACATTGGCAGTCCTGTATATCTTGTCATGCCAATAAGGTAATTGAAATGGAATTGTCTCCAAGCATCCAATTAATCATCCAAATAAATCATAAACCTGTGGCCATTGATTCAGGAAGGCAAAGTGGCTTCTCCTGGCTTCCTGACCTCCGGAGCTGGTTGAGCTCAGACCTTACACACCTCTGATGGGTTTTAGGAGAAGCAAGGTAAGGCTGGGCAGGTAACTTTCAGAGCATTACTGAGGCCCCAGGAACTGTGTGTGAGGTGCATACTAGACTTCATTCATAATAAAAACATCTCCCTGGAATACAGATGTTGATTCACATTTTACAGGGGAGGAAACTGAGCCCCAGAGAGGTTAAGCAAATTGCCGAAAGTCACACAGCAAGTAGAGGGAAAGCTTTGGGTCCATCTATCTGGCTTTAAAAGCCATGTTCGTGTCACTCTATGTTGTGCCAAAAATGCAGATCTAAGTAAGAAATACTGTCAGTTGTCAAGCCAAATTTTAAATCCAGGATTGTACAAGGTGAGAAAATATTTGACTGGAAGTCCTCTGTCTGCTATTCCTGTCCCCTGGCTTTATTATGTGCTAGCATCAGAAGCGCAAGCAAAAGAGAAGGAACTTTCTGTGGGGGATTGTCATTCCTGTGGGAGAAATTTCTCATGTTCCTGTGATCATCTCCCACCTGTTAAAAGCCCTTTAGTTCCCCAAACTCTCTCATAAGGCCGAGTGTTTCCTCTTCTTTGGATGGGTGGTGAAAGGTACTTGGCTCATGAAATAGAGGTCCTTTTCTCACATTGGGCTGCTTCAAAGACCTTTCAGATGATAGAAAATCTTCACACTTCTACCTAAAGTTCAAATCAGGGAGTTAACTGTGTTAAAGGGCCAAAGCAGCCCAGCCAAAGGCACAGAGGATTCAAAAGAGTGGAAAAATTGGGGTTTCCTCACAGCCTCAGAATCACAAAACATTGACCTGTGTCCCTGCCCACGTGCAAACCGTTACAGAGTGTGGGAGAAATTCACATGCACACACACTTAAGGACGGTTTGCATCTGCTTTGGCTACAAGCAACAGGAGGATTATTTTAATGATTCAGAGTGAGCCTGAAGAATTCTGCTATGGGAAGTGTCACCCCAAGCCCTTTTGGTCAAGGAAGGAGTAGAGAGGCACTGGTTTATTGAGCCATTTGCTGTGCAGTGAGAATGGGGAAAAGAAACAGCCCTTTCCCAGAGAAGGCACCTATATGCATCTGCAGTCAGCAGGAGACCATCTGCCTTGCGAAGCTGGGTTTTGTCGATCAGACCCAAGCTGGGTGTACTGGGGCTGTGGTAAATAACGCAGCAGACCCCAGGAGGCAAATTGGTCCCACCCCGGGGAGCTATGGCTTCAGAAACCCCTGCAGCTCAGGGGACCAACCATGGAGTGATGCATAAGAGCCCCAGAGATGCTGTGCTGGGCCAGGGAGCTGCACTCCCATATGCACAGGCCATATTCCCAGGCAGGAAGCCTCTACATGATGCATGGAGCATGTGTGGGGAAGAGGGAGCAGGATTTGAGGAGTCCCCTGTCATCCAGTCCCCTGCAAACTCCTTCACTTGTTCTCCTCCAGCTCCTCTCCATCGTCACCTCCTCTCCACCATGGCAGGTGCCTGCCTCTCTTCTCTGCCTTCTTGCCAAAGGCCTCAACCACCCCATTCCATCCTACGCTCTGCCTGAAAGCAAACATGAATCGGATCACATTGCTTGCCTCTTTAATTCCTCAGTAGCTCTCAGCTCCTCTGTTGGGAGAGCTCCGCAGACCTCTCCCCCTCCAGCTGCTGGCGCTGCAGCCTTGGGCTTCTGCTGCTGTGACTCTGCGCCGCACCCCGGGCCATCTTTGCCATCCTTTGCCTTCAGCTCTCCTTCCCGCCAAGCCCCCGGAACATGAAAGGGTCCACCTTTGCTGGATTTTGAAGGTCCAGTTACAAAGTCTAGGAATCACAAAGCATTTGGAAGTTCAGTTTCATTATTTCCTGGGGAACAATGGACACTTTCCCTCCACGGTGCCTATGGGGATGGGGGTCACGCCCTCTGTTCCCAGGCCAGGAAGGGGCTGAGAAAGAGCCCTGTGGACAATGATCTTGGCATTTGGGAACACTTTTCTGAGCCGTGCATGTCTCCACACAGCTGAGACAGAATCATGCCTCTCACTCTCTGTCTGCTCCTGTGGAGGTCCTGTGTGCTGGCTGAGTGCTTGCCCAAAGACGTGGGGGCAGGCACTTTACCTGCCCCCCTGAGTCCAGGGCCCGTGTGTAATTTGGTGCTTGGTTTCTGAATGAACGAATGAATGGACTTGCCTTTCTTCCCCTGTGAGCTACTCCGGGATGGGGATCTTATCCTGATCATCTTCGCGTCCCCAGCATCCCGCTCAATGCCTGAAGAACGTCATCGCTCAGTCAGCTCAGATGGAAGGATGCCAGGAGGGTTGGCTGGCAGCACAAGTTACCTCGACTCAGGCAGATCCCATGAGCATTTGGAGACCCGTAGACCTGCGATGCTTTCTTGGGCTTATTGACTTTGGGGGCTGTAACAATTCCAGCCCCTTCTCTTGGGTCACCTGAAAGGGAATATCCAGCAGAATCTCTCATTGGGTCCAGAGAACTGCGAGCTCAACTATTTACATCTTAAGAAAGGCAGGATAGTGTCATTACGATTTACTGTTTCTGAACGTGTGTATTTTATTTTGTCTTATATGAGGCTGAGCTACAAAGGAGAGAGAGGGAGAAGGGGGCTCCCTCCAGGGTTGCAGGACCTGCTCGGCTTCATAGTCAGGAGGTCCCGCTCCTTCCCTTCAGTATCAGCTTCCAGAAAAGCCCTTTGAGACGAAAACTCTTCCAAGGCATAGTAAACAAAAGCAAACTTGGATAAAATTCCAGTTTGGTGGCATTTTTGTGAGAAACTGAGAAGGGACCCTGAAATATATTTAAAGCTTGCTGTTTGGTACCAGAATTTAAATATGAACTTTCTGTTCACTGACTCGATGTTGACTATCTACTATGGTTGTTTTTTGGATGTTTTTGTTTTTGTTTAGAATTTTCCTTGTAGGAAGGGACCTTCAGAAAAATAGAACAAGCAGCAATTCCTCACACTTGGAAAGAGCCCAACGCAGGCAGTATTTCTTCTAACTTTCGACGAGCAGAATAAACAGAAACATGAACCCACTGGAAGGGTCCTCTGTGGCCCCATGAAACCAGAGTCCCTCTCTGACTCTAACAGTTTTGACTACTTGGCACCACAACAGGTTCAAAATAGGAGCTCATCCATTCATTGAGCAACTACCATGTGCCAGGAATTACTCAGGGCATCAGATAAATATTTGCTGAACTGAGTGCATTCATGCGTGCATGACTGAATCAATGAAGGTACAAACAAATGAAAAAAACCAATGAGTTGATCCATGCACCAGGCAATAACTGATCTCGTCTCCCTGTGCTCCAGTCCTGGGACTATAATCTTTGAGATTTTTCTCCCTGTACTTTTTTCCACTTGCTGTGCTCTCCCTGACAAATCTTCCCCATCTGTACCTAGTAAGTCCCCATTAAGTGTTAGCTCAGATGACATTTCTTTGAATCACCCCATCTGGGAAAATGCGAACTCTCTTGCTTTTGAAATGCTTTGTCACTTTTTATCTTAGCCATTCAGCACAGTTCAAAACCCATTTGCTGAGCCCGTCCTGTGAGCAGCCATGGTGGCAAGAACCAGGGATGCAAATATCACAAAGACCCAACCTCTACCCTGGAGTCACAGGGGTTCAGTGTGTGTCTCTCCTGTGCGATTATAAAACACCATGGCTCGAAGACTGAGGCTTCCTCCTCTCTGTAATTACACATGGCACCTGGTACTGAGCCTGGTCCGACAGATGCTCCTGTGTTCATACAATGAACGGACATGTGAGATGCAGCCTTTAAGATCTTTGCTTTGGTGAGTTTGAATGTCAGAGGAGGTAGGGCCAGCTGAACTACTCTGTGCATGGGCCAGGGTGGGGCATCTTAAGTGAAACTCAGACGAGGCCAGTAGTAGAGAAAGGAGCATTGGGGTCAGGGTCAAAAGGACCGCTATTACCTTCAATAATAGGTACAATAGCAAGTAATAATTGGCCTTTGTAGTGGTGAGACCGAGGACTTCTTTGATAGCAGCCCAAATACTTTTCTAAACTTGCTTAAGCAAAATAAAGCAAACTTGAACCCTTGATTAGTTCTGGAACCTGAAGAGTGGTAGGTAGTTACTAGCATTGGGGAGGCCTGAGAGTATGGCCAGAATCTGTCCCTCTCCTGAGTTCTGAAATTGGCTGTCCTCTAAGTTAGCTGTCTTCTGGGTCCTCCCCACCCTCCAATGCTCCTGGCTTTCTCGAATCTTTCTGGCATCAGCAGTGAGAAGGGAGCCACTTTCCTGATAGCTAGCACAAGAGTTGTGAGGTTGATCCCCATCACTTACAGCAAAGAGGTTGGAAAATGCTGATTGTCCTGGCAGGGACCCATCCATGCAATGAACGGCCGGGTCAGTCTCACCCACGCTTTGCTCCTTTCTATAGCTGTAGGAATGAAGCTGCAGTTCCACAGGCCTCAGTACTTCCTTAGGTCCAGGCAGGATTAACCTTGCCATATTCAAACGCTAATGATGATAGCAGTATTCATGATGGCTCCTACCATACTTTATGTGTCTTCCGTGCACTGGCTAAGTACTGGACTCAGTATTACCTTATTTAGTCTTGACCACAAACAACTCTGTAAGGTAGGGACCATTAGTCCCATTTTACAGGGAAGGAAACCAAGGCCCAGAGAACTTAGGTGGCCTGTTTACCAACCACTGATGGTGCTATATATTTTTTGTTAAAGTATGACATACACCCAGCAAAGTCCACAGTTCATAAGCGAACAGCTAGAGAGATTTCCACACGGCCAAACCCATGTAAGCAGCACTGAAATCAAGCAGTAGAACATCACCAGCACCAGAAGCACCCATGACCCTCCCAGTCACTACCTGTCCCCAAGGTAGCCACAGTCCTGACTTCTCACACCAGTGAAGCTGTAGCTGTCCCAGGACAGTCGGACCAGAGCCGTGTTTCTGGCCTGCGTGCTCTCCCGCCTGGGAGCAATGGTATGTCACTACTGCAGATCAACCACGAAGTTCAGGTTGTGAGAGATACTGCAGATAAAAAGAGGGCTTGGTAAGACAATTGCATTGCCTTATGACTTAACCAAAAGCTTTGGCCAAAAACCCAGACAGAGCCTGCTCTGGCCAGTGCCCTGCAGACCAGCGCATGGTCGCCATCCTGGTGTTCTGGGCTCAGGAGCGTGCAATGCCAGGAACCTCCTGGCAATGCGAATGGGGCTTTTATCACAAAAGAGAAAAATCACATTCTTCCTTTAACCAAAGGGCTTCCCCACAACTGTTTTTAAATGATAAGCAGCTCAAAATAGATAGGAACAATAATACAAGAAGGTAAATAAAGAATCCCCTGGAACAAACGTGGGTTTTTTTCCTCTGCTGGTAGCAAAGCCAAGAGTAATTAGCACTGTGAGAATGGGGGGAAGCAATTGCTGCTCCTGCAACACTCTAATTAACAGTTACTAATAGTCATAATAAAACTGGAAGGAGGCTTTTCTAATCTCACTGTTGAGTGACTGCTTAGGATGGCAGAATGCTCAGCATTGGGAATCTACCGTTTCTCAGGGCCATAAACTTGGAATGGGTTCATTTCTCTAATGTTGTGAGCTTGGATGGGGGAAAACAGTGGTTAAATGCGGTGGAAGAGCAGAGAGGGAGGTCGTCATCATCACTAGAATTATCACCACTAATAACAAGAACAACAACACATCCATCCAGAGCTTTGCTTAGACAAATGCCGTCTTAGCTGCTACTGCCTTTAACCCTCAGGGTAACATCCTGACTGATATCACCGTCATCTTCATTTGGCACCGCTTGCCTTTCTGTTGGGGGCAGACAGTCTTTGTTTGTCACAAGTTGGCCTTCAAGAGCCTGCTCTGTGCAGATTCTTCTGCTGGGCACCAGGCATGTGAGGGAGATTCATGGGGCGACATCAGTGGTTTCTGCTTTCGTGGAATTTATGATCCAGCAGGTATAAAATATAAGAGAAGTTGGCTTTGAAGGAAGAATCTTATCAGTTGTGCAACATGGTTCATCATGACCTTTCATTGGTTTGGTTTTAAAATGCCATTTGCATCCACCCCAAACTAGGTTGTCAAAGTTCAAAGTCACCCTCGGAGTCCATGATGGGTCCGTGTTCCAGCGTCAGTGCAGGTACCTCATGGCTCATTCATGATACATAATCTCGATTTTTAAGGTCAATAAGGATAAGCGATTTTCTGTTGATTACCGTACCAAGTTAATCACCTTTCTCCAAAAATGTAGGTGGAGTTTCTGGAGTAGAGAGAGCCACAGAGTCACAAATTTGTTTATTTAACATGCTACTAAGTGGTTGAGAAGATGCCAAGCCCTCTAGCAAGTGTTATAAGGGTATTAAAAGTGTGAAGGACTCGAGCTCTGCTGCCGGTCTCTTGAGAAAGATGCCCCTTGCAGACAAATAACTCCAAACACCAGGAAACATGCAACATGGGCAGCAGGGTCAGGAGGTCAGTGTGGGCCTAGACGTTCCTGCAGGCCAGATGGTCCTGGAAGGCTTCTCAGAGGAGGTGGCACTGAAAGCATTAGGAGGCCACTGGAGTCCAGCTCACGCCAGTCCTTGACAGTCAAAATACGGGGCGTGGGTTTTATTCAGTGGAAAGTGCGGCACTGTTGGGGATTGCTCTGGGGGATAAGTTCAAAGTAGCCCTTTAGAGATGTCAGGCTGTAACTAGTTTCCTTTCAGGCTTTTTTTTTTTTTTTTTTTTTTTTGGGGGTGGTAAAATATACATGCCATACCCTTAATACCCAAAATTTACCTTTTTAACCATTTTTAAGTATATAACTCAATAGCTTTAAGTACAGGCACATCATACAACCATCACCACTACCCATTTCCAGAACGTTCTCATCTCCCCAGACAGAAACCGTAACCATTGAACAATAACTCCCCAACCCTCTTCCACAGCCGCTGAGAGTCCCTGTTCTACTTACTTTCTGGCTCTTTTATAAACTTGCCCGTTCTAGGTACATCACATAAGTGGAATCGTTCGATATTTGTCCTCTTATCTGGCTTATGTGTCTGGCTTATTTCACTTAGCATGTCCTCAAGGTTCATGCATGTTGTAGCATGTGTCAGAATGTTCTTCCTCTGTAAGACTGAATAATATGCCATTGTAGGCATGCGCCATATTTTGTTTTTTCATTTATCCATTGATGGACATTGGGTTGTTCCCACCTATTGGCTGTTGTGAATAATGCTGCTGTGCACATTGGTGTACAAATATCTGTTTGAATCTCTGTTTTCAATTCTTTGGGATATATACCTAGAGGTGGGATTGCTAGATCATGTGGTAATTCCGTATTTAGCTCTTTTGAGGAACCGCTAGACTGTTTCCCTCTGCAGCCTGCACCATCGCGTGTTCCCATGCACGAACGTTCTGGTTCCTCCTCACCGGTGCTGATAGCCTTCCTCACCGACGTGAAGTAGTGTTAGGCTTATACTTGCTCAACCAACAACTTCTTTGTTTGGAAAACTGCCCTCTAGGTTTTCAGCTTGATTGCTTTCCTGATTTTCAAAGATTTGAACCTTTATTCTCTTCCCCTCTTGAATAAAGTAGTGGTGAGATGACCAGGGAGGGGACTTTGAGAAGCCCAGTTTCCAGTCATCAGTGCTGACCTGGAGAACTGTCCCATCCTTTGGTGCCTCTTTCTTGTGACTTGGATGGACAGCAGCTTAACCGTTTCTGTGCAGTTCTTTTCAGCCAGTAAGGCAGATTTCTTCAGATTCGTCTACGTTTTCTCCTAGAACATCATCTTTTATTTTTTTATTCTTTTAAACTGAATCATAATTGATTATACATATCTATGGGATTCAATGTTGACATATGTTGATCAAATCAATATTATTATCCTGTATATCGTTAGAAATTGTACTTATTCTTTATGCCCCTTGTCCAATTCCAGTCTCTTCCCGTCCCCCTCTCCCACCACTGATAAACCTAAATTTCTTCTCTCCCTCTGAAAGAGTAATGGTTACTCTGTTGATTTGTTGCCTAGATGATCTGTCCAATGCTGAGAGGTGTGATCAGGTCCCCCGATATTATCATAGAGCAGATGCTTCTTCTGTCACTCTGGAATGGGCTTTGTGGACAGAAACATCCTCTTCTTTTCTTTGGTCTCTGCTGGTGACTCTCATGTCAATGCACTCCAGTGGCTGGCGGCCCATCCGTGTGGTGGTTGTGACATCTTGCCACTTTTGTGGCAGCCATGGTTACTGTGGTGGCCACCCACATGGAGGTGATGTTTTGGGCATGCTCCTTGGCACTGGTGGTGTACCCAGTTGTGGTGGAGGGTCCAATCCCTGACTTGATGCCCCAGGCCCCCAGGCAGGGCCACAAAGCACTGGCAGTGTGCCTGGATGTGGGAGTGGGGTCCGATCCCTGGCTCCATGCCTCAGGTCCCTCTGATGGGCCCAGAGGCACTGGTGGTGTGCCTGGGTCAGAACTAATTTTTTGTCCTTTGCTTACTTCTAACACAGGGGAACTTCCTGAGGGAACCAGTACTTGAGCTGTGTGGTTGAGGTAAATTGCTGCTTTACTGCTGTCTCCCTAAGGAAGACTTTTTGTGCAGCTCAGGATTTAATGGCTGACCTTATAGGTACTTCCAGCTCCTGGGTTGTGTAGAAACTCTGATCTGGACCTGAATCTTTTCATCCAACTGCACCCCATGCAATTCTGCATTCCTGACCAGTCTCCTCTGAATGGTCCTGTGCTGATTGAGGGGCAGATCAGCTATCCTTGCTGTGTCCCAGTGTTCTCCTGGTAGGCCTGTCTTCCCTACTGCCCATGTTGCAAACACTTCCCATGAGGCGGGCTATGACACACCAGCCTCTGAATGGCTCCCCTTTTTCAGCTGTTCTGGCTCCTCACTCCTGCATAGATCCATGGGAACCCTATTAGTGGCCTTGCTGTCCTGGCCACCAAAGCCCTCTTCTCCCCTGCCACCTTCAAGCAACTCCATTCAAAGGGCACAACTGCAGCTTCTGCCGGCTCCTGCTCCATGTGCTCAGGAGCTCCAGCCTTAAAGTGGCCGTGACCTGAAACACTCTGAGCAGTTTTTTCTTTCTTTCATTGAGGCTTCTCCCCCTTCAATGAACTCCATAAGTCTCTCCTCCTCTTCCCCTGAGCTCCAGCAGCCCCAGCTTGGCTGTTGTTACATTTTTATAGTTGTAAATTGGTTGATTTGTGGGAGAGAGTGATGCTAGGGATCGTCTGTCTCTCCTCCTCTTCCCCTGAGCTCCAGCAGCCCCAGCTTGGCTGTTGTTACATTTTTATAGTTGTAAATTGGTTGATTTGTGGGAGAGAGTGATGCTAGGGATCGTCTATTCCACCATCTTGACCAGAACTCCCTAGAACATCATCTTTTTAAAAATGGATCTGCTGTGGCTGAGCTGCAGAATTACATAATGCTGGTGACACTGGACCTTTGGAAGGAGGCAGCATGTGTGGCTGTGCAGTATCATACTGTGCTAAAACTCCAAGGCCAGGTTTCTCCTGCCAAAAAGCACCTTTGGTGCTAACCAGGAAAAACCAGCAGCCAAATCAGCAACCCCCAGGGAAGTAGCCTTTCCTTCGAAACTTACTTTTCTGGACACCCACCTGCCAAAGCTCAACAGATGGCAGTCCTTATGGACAGAGACTACGCTCACAGTGCTCACCTTTACTCAAATCTGGGCCTTTAGGCAAAAAATGCTAAGGCTGTGGGCAAGGGGAGAGCAGTCATTGCCCTGCAGGGGGTTAGCTGCTCAGCTTAAGAAACAGGTCTCTTTTAAAACTTTGCCATATACCCAGAACTCTATCCAGAATGCAATGCTCAGATACTAGTTGTTTTTCCCTTTTGTATTATAATCACCTATGTAATCTCATGGTTTTTTCACTTAGATGGTTTCTATACACACAAAAATGTTATATTAAATAAAGATATTATTATGCACACACGCAAAAAAAGAATCTAAATTAGCCCTCAAGAACACACAAGCAAAATAACTCACTTCTTTTATCCTTCTTGACAATCTTCAATTAGGAGTGCACAGACCTAGGTTCAACAGCTTGCCAGTTTTGTGACTTTGGGCAAGTCACCCTCTCTTGTCGTGGGGAGGAAGGGACTGGTACACTTCTTTTTTCTTTCATCTCTTTGTGCCTCAGTTACTTCATCTGCAAAATGGTGCATTAATCTGTTTCTGTTGCTGATAACAGAATACCTGAAACTGGGTAATTTATAAAAAAATAGAATTTATTTCTTACAGTTTGGAGGCGGGGAAGTCCAAAGGCCAGGGAAAACATCTGGTGAGGGCCTTCTTGTGGGTGGTGACTCTCTACAGTGATACAGGCTATCACATGGCAAATGGGCTGAACAGAGAGCTGACCTTCTCACTTGCTCTCCTTCTAACGTCATCAGAACCACGCCCATTACTCCCTGAATGGATCAATCCATTCACAAGGGCACAATCCAATCACGTTTTAAAGGTCCCACCCCTCAAATACCATAATCTGATTTCCCACCCTCTTAGTACTGTTACCATGGGGGTCAAGCTTCTGATACATGAGCTTTTGGGGGACACACTTAACCCATAACAAGTGGGAATAATAATTGATCCTCCTCGAATGGTTGTTGGCTGGATTCAATGAGGCAATGCATATAAGTCACCTGTAGCAACAGCTGGCACACAGTAAGCGTCCCAGATCTGTATACTTAACATTAGTTTTGTTGAGGTTGGTGTATCTCAGCCTCAAATCCTTCTTCTATAAAATGAGGCTAGTAATAGTTTATGTTGCAAAGGTCATTGTGGAAACTAAATGAGCCAAAGCATGTACAGCTCTTGGCACAGGCCTGGTACACAGTAAATGCTCAATAAGCATCATTCACGTTGTCATGACCAAGATGCTGATGCTAGTGTCCAGTGCCCCAGGATAGGCAGAAACTCGTATTTATCTGGTCCCCTAACTCAAAGGATTGTGATTCTATCCAAACTCAGTTGATTGAGCCATGAATTCTGAGATGAAAGTTTTGCAAACATCAGAATGGTCCCCTGAACCCCATAGGAAAAAGACCACTAATTAATCAAAAGATACATGTTCTCTTCTCTGTTCTGTCTCCAATGCTGCTGTTTGATGAAAAGCAAGTCACTCTAATCCCTGGGTCTTAGTCTCCTGCTGTTAAGGGACTCTATCAAGAATGGTAAATGCACATGGCCCATTCTATCCCTTTCCACAGCAGACATTACTAATCAATCCCAGCACTCCTATCCTCTGAGACCTGTCTTAGCCTCAGAATCCTTCTCAGCGCTACAGGCAGCAACTAGCAATCAACTGCAATAAACTTATGAGCTGAAACCTATTTGATGTTCTAGGTGGAAGTCTCTGTTCTGTTTGTTGTAAGCTCTTTTCCCATACCGTTGTAAACACAGGCAGACATGCTAAGATTTCTTTTTTAAATGTCTCATCAGTTATAGCCACTGAAAGTTTCCCCTAGGCCAGCAGCTGAGAGCACCCTCAATGGAGGAAGAGCACTCTAAGCCACTCTTCAACCTGCTCCAGGAGAGGGCTTCAGCTTGGCACAAGAAAGCAAACGAGAATCAAGGAATTAGTCATAAGGAGAAGCAACAGACTTATCAGAACAGGCAGCCCCTGGGCCGGCCCGTGGCTCACTTGGGAGAGTGTGGTGCTGATGGCACCAAGGCCCCGGGTTCGGATCCCATATAGGGATGGCCGGTTGGCTCATTGGGTGAGCATGGTGCTGACAACACCAAGTCAAGGGTTAAGATCCCCTTATCGGTCACCTTTTAAAAAAAAAAAAAAGAACAGGCAGCCCCTGGTGCAGCCTGGTTCTTTTGGCTCTGTCTATGGTCAAGGCAGGAGAGCAGGCTGTGGGGCAGGGGGACCTCCAACCACCTCCCCTGTGCAGGAAGAGGCGTTTCACCTTAGGGTGGATTTTCTGCACAGGGGCCCTTCTGTACTGGTGCTCAGGGCCTGTGCATTCCCAGAGGGTGACAGGCCTCCTATTCAGGGTGAGGGCTAACAGACATCCTCTGGCTTCTAGATTGGCTGCCTGGCCTGGAAGCCATTCTCCTTGGCCAGTCCCAAGAGATCATGGGAATCATGCCATCTCTCTAGGCCTCAGTTTCCTCATTTGTCAAGCAGTGAGAGTAATAATACTCTCCTTCCTCATTCCTACCTTCCTTGTGGATCATTGCAGGGATCAAAATGAGGTCTGTATTGTGACAGTTCTGAATCTCATTTGTGGTGGCAGTTATACGAATTCATACATGTGATAAAATGACATAGAACAAAGGCATATCCCACCACCACCACCACAAAAGAGTATGCATGCAAAAACCAGTGAGATCTGAGATGTTGTGCTCACGTCACTCTCTTGCATTTGATCCTATGCTTCTGTAAGATGCCACCATTGGGAAAAGCTGGGTGATGGGCACCAGGGACCTCTCTGTACTATTTTTGCAACTTCGTGTGAATATGTCATTATTTTGTAATAAAAGTTTTTTCTAAATAAGAGCCTGGAAAATGCAACAAACAATTTCAAGACAGTACTCATGGGATGTCACCACAGACATAGACCCCTCTTCCCTGTTCCCAGGAGCTCAGGATACTGTGAAAGGAAAGCAGTTGTGGCTCTTGTACTTCCACAGCACCGTGAACGTTTCACCCCATCATGCAGGCCAGTTGTTTACCTGAGTCACAGTTCTAGGTGCTCCATGTCCAGGTGTGAACACTGAGGTCACAGTCGGAGCAACCCGGCGTGCCTAGAAAAGCCCATCGTGTGGCATCTTCGCTCTTTTCAAATATAATCTGGAAGGCTTGGTACCTTTCTATTTCAGAAACAATTGCTTCTTCGATTTCTCTACATGACAAGATATCTTTTCTAAAAAAAAAATCTTTAAAACTCATTTGTCTTCCATTCTTTCTGCACAGCCCGAGGAGCCCAAGACCTGGAAGGATTGATTAATTCCAAGACTTATTAATTACTCTTGCATTGAGGGAACCCTCTATACCCTACACTGATCTCCTGAAGACAATGTACATTTCATCCCCATGCCACTGTTCACATGGCGGGCAGGGGTGTCTGCACTTGATTTTAGAGATCTTGTGGGGAGGATTCTCACATTATGAGGCTATCACTGGAAATAAGCAACGGATTCTGCCACGTGAGCGTCAACAACTAGGCCTGGCTTAACCCCTGACATACTGTTTTTGCTCCCAGCTAAAAGTGGGCATGGCCTGATCACAGTAGCACTCACAGTTGGGGAGGGAATGGGCCTCTTGTCATGTGTGGGAGGGTGCGGGGCGTCATAACATGATCCAGACTCTGGCCTCTTTCCTTTGGAGAGGGCATGTGAGACTTTGAGTGTGTGCTTGTTTTGATTTTTTTTTAATGGCTTTAAAGCCTAGGGGAAATGAGACTTGCTCACCATATGTCCACCCTCAATTCCACCACCTAGGAATAATCACCATTAACATTTTGGTGATCATTCCCCTCATCTTTCCAGGCCTTTAGTCACATGTGGATATTATGTATACATGTGGATTTAATGTGTACAGTCATCCCGCTGTATCCGCCGGGAGATTGGTTCCTGGACCTCCACCCCCCACGGATATCAAAATCCACAGATGCTCAAGTCCCTTATATAAAAGGCCATAGTTCAGTTGGCTGCACCTGCAGTTTCAACCAACTCTGGATAGAAAATACATACAGTAGGCCTTCTGTGACCACGGGTTTCCACCCATGGTTGGTTGAATCTGTGGATGCAAGGCATCCGAGCCGACTGTACTTACTTTCCATTCTGTAACCTACTTTTCTTGCTGACATTGCTAGAGGGGTGACAGTTCTTATACTCCTATCGTTGAACTCTACCCTTATTACATCACCCTCTAACTTGCAGCTAATACACACGTAGCACTTACTCAGCACCAGGCATTATTCACAGAACACCTCATAGATTATCTCATTTAATCCTTGTAACACCCCAATAAGGTGGGAGCTGCGACTGTCTCCATTTTATAGCAGAAGACACTGGGACATGGAGCAGGTAAGAGACTTGTCCAAGGTCACACCTCCAGGGCTGGGACTTGACTCAGGCAGTCCGTGCTCTTAACTGCTGAGCTACATTGCTGCTCAATCCTGAATCCAGGGATCAGTGAACACATCTGGCTGTGGGACTGCGAATGCTTGTCACACTGAACACCACTTCTCGTGCTTGTTTCCAGGGCAGACATCACTAATTGATCACAGCCTTCCTGATACACCATCACAGCCAGCCACTGCTGAGCTGTCAGGATGGGTTTGCAAGACTGTGCTGACATGCCTTCCCTGATCCATTTCATGTTGCTCACTCTTTTCATTCATAAATAAACAGGCCCAGAAAGAGAATTGACTTATTTAAGGGAGGGGCAGAGCCAAAACTGGCACTTGGCTCTCTTGATTGCCAGGCCACTCTCTTTCCATTCCATGCCACTGTCTCCCCAAATTGAACGAAACCAATTCTGGCTACCACTGGAGACACATCTCATCAGAGTTTTGGTGCATCCTAACTGTGCATTTGGACAACTCAGTTAACCAGAGAGATTAGTGCTACAGATGGGCCACATTGGATTATTTTATAACAATGCACTTGATAAAAGATGTTGCCATGTAGAATGCATTAGTGATATCAATACTTATAATTTACACAGTGGCCACAGCTCAGAAGGCAGCAAACCTCGGTTGATGTCAATTGCTGAGGGTTTACTGAGAGGGTCCATAGTCAGAGGACACCGAGGGAAATCCAGGAGGCGTGCCTTCAAGGAGTCTATTCACTCACTCACTGAGCATTTATTGAGCACCACCTGTTTGTACAGAAAGTCTAGGTTTACACATGCGACAATCACAGATACTATAAGATGGCATTGGTGGGGTTTTGTTGGTGGAGAGGACTCTTGTTTCCGTACCAGTTTGGTTTCAACTGAGAACTAAAGACGTGGGAGAAAGACAAACGGAGATCATGATCATTACCAATACAATTGAGAGGGCAACAAGACTTGGGTTTGCACCAGTCCTTCACCCCAGTGGCAGGCAGGGCTGAAGGACTGCAGGCCCCCAACTCCCCACCTGCAGAGGCTAAGTCTTTCCCAGTACTTACCTCCGAGAAGAGAACAGAGGAGAATGTATATGCCCAGTGCACAGGTAGGTCCGTTTCCTTCTCCCAAAACTTACCAGCCAGACATGAGTGAGCACAGGGGTGAAGGAGGCCCAGAGTGTGGGTGGCTGGAGCTCCCTCCACAGGGACACTTGGCCAGGAGTTGGAGGCTCTCTCCTAACCCACCTGTGATAAATTGGCACATGCCTTGGGGATTCAGAGAGGGAGGTTGGTGTGGGCTCCAGCCACAGGGAAGTGTTCTTGGCAGAGGGATCCTGATCTGGGTGCTGAGAGTTGGGTGGACGGCTGCAGGACCCATCCAGTCTTTCTGCCCAGGATGCTGCAGGAAAAGGACAGGGATTTATGTGGCATACAGTGGGGAGGCCAGTGGAGGGATTGTGTTGGGCATAATAAAAAATAAAACATGGCCTTTAAACCTTGTGAATTGAGGTCTGAAAAATTCAAATCCATGAGTCCACATTTTTATATGACAATAAGTTCACATGGATGGGTGAAGTCTGTGGCTGAAGTTCACATGTCCTGGCATGTGGGAACACGTGTTCACACAAGGGAAGGGAAGAGAAGTGGGTTGAGGGGGAAGAGAATGGGCTCGGGAACCTGCTGGATGCTCCACCCCCTGCCAGCTGTGTGACCTTGCTCAGGTTACTCAACCTTGCTGAACCTCTGTCCTGCCCCCATTTATAACAAGAGGATTTCCCATGTTGAAAAAATTACACTAGGGCCGGCCCGGTGGCACACTGCTACAGTGCGCCGCTTGGGAAGCGTGACGGCGCTCCCGCCAAGGGTTCGGATCCCATATACAGACCGGCCGCTCACTGGCTGAGCAAGGTGCGGGAGCAACACCGAGGGTTGCGATCCCGTTGCCGGTCCCGGTCCGGTACGGGCGCGACACTGAGGGTTGTGAGCCATTGCCGGCCACGAAAAAAGACAAAAAAAAAAAAAGGAAAAAAAAAAAAAAGAAAAAATTACAAGGCTTGCAGAGTACCTTTGCAGGCCTGTCCCTAAATTTCCTTTTGCTTCCCTCCCTGTCTCTATTCCTCACCCCAGAGGATTTTTATATCAGGTACAATTCTAACTCTGAGTGAGAAAAAAATTTTTTGAAAGCTTTACTGTAAAAAAAAATACATAAACTTAAAAAGTCAACTTGTCTGTTACTGCAGTTGTAGATATTTTTAAAGAGGAAGGGGGAGAAGACGCTCCTGGGAAATTAGGATCTCCAGAAGTAACTAACATTCATTAAGAGGGAGGTCTCCGAGCAGATTCCCACAAGCTGCAGAGAAGGGAATGAGATGCAGGCTGCAGATTTGCATAATCGCTGACTGTTTGCCGCTCATTCTGCACTTTGTGGGGGCTCAGCGTGGAGGGCAGCCCCTTCCTGGCCTGGACACCCTCTGTGCCCAGGGCTCCACAGGGTCCCTCTTAGAATGGTGCTTTAATGATCACTCAAGTGGCATTTAGCACCCAATTAAGAGCAGGAAGGAAAGCACTGGCCAAGTGGGGTGAGGGTTCCAGGGAATTCACCCACTTAGGAGAAACCTGGAAAATTAGCGAGCACAAAAAGCGACCTCTTGACCGGAACAGCCACCTCCGAGGCTCCCAGAGACCCCACTGGCTGGAAAGGAAGTTGGCTGCAGGGCTGACCCATCTCTGCAATTGTACCAAGGCCTCCCTCTGAACTTGGGAGGCCGTGTCCTCTGCAGGGGAGGAGAGGAGGTGTGGAGGAGAGTCTGTCTCTGCAGGCAGTGTGCCTCCTGCCTTCTGCTAGTAACCAGGCATTCATCCTTGTAAGAAGCACATGGAGGAAGTGACGGAAATCAGCTTGCCCAGGTCTTTCTGATGCCAGAGCCTGGGGTCCTCAGCGTCTGGGTGGATGTCCTGCTCTTAGTAGAGCCCCTTGGAGGCTCTTCCTTACCATTTAGACACCTCTTTTCCCCCTCCATCTCTGGCTTGTCCCTGGGCCGCTTCTGCTTAATTTACTCCTTACTCAGAGGCAAGCAAGTCCTTGCAAGAGGCCTGAAAAGCCAGCTCTAGTCTCCTGTCGACCCATCTTCAGAAATGCCATTTGCCTGACTCCAGGAGTCCCCGTAAATGTGATTGTTAATACAGCAGTTTTGGGGTGGGGGGAGATTTGGGAAATGATCCTTGCTGGTGTCACTGACAAAGTATCATACTGGGATCTCTCCCCAGGAATGCCTTCCATATCCATTTATTTCTCATTAAAATACCCTGCAGTAAAGGCAGCAGTGAGCTGGCAGTGGAAATAGAGCCCATTTCATCACGGGTAGAGCTCTCTACAAGGCAGCCTCGGACACCACCAGCGTCTGAAGTAAAACCAGATCAGCCTGACTTTGTCTCTTCGACCTCCCCAAATCCGTGCATTATGAATATAAAGAAGGGAACTCGTGGGTTTTGAATGTCTTCTCACTAAGGAGTTTGCTGAAAGAAGAACAATTAATCTCTTTATCATAACTGGCTTGGCCACATTTCAATACTGGGAAGAAAAGAAAAAACAGTAGAACAAAACCGTTCGTATTTCTGCCAGCAGAGGATAAGAGAGAGGCTTGTCATTTTGCAGACGTTTTGGGTCAAGTGTCCTTTTACCTTTTAATTTGTGCATTGAGGTTTCGGATATTCTATTGCACGAGGGAGAAATTGTCGCACCTCATTTGTCTGCCAAAAGGTTGTGAAACTCACTTCAGAATCTCCACGCAGGAGCTCAGACGTTTGCAGAGAAAGGATTTCAAGGCTAAAGACGCGGCCCTGGACGGCTTACAATTTACACGCCACCAGCCTTGCTCTTCTGCTCCCAGGTGTCCACGGGAAATTAATAGTTGCGATACATGGGTTTTTTTCGCTGCTCACAAACTGTACTCTGACGCTGTATGGGACACAGAAGCATGCATCACCACCCCATAGTTAACCCCACACTGTCTGTTCCTGTTTTCTCTGCAGTGTCCCATTTCTGAGCGATGGCAGAAGAAAAATGCAGCTGGCTACCAAAGCCACAAAGCAGGAGTGGAATGTACTGGAAAGAACAAAGGAATTACAATCTAAGGAGTGCGTTTGAGTCCCAGCTCTTCCACATACTTGCTCTGTGAGCTTGCAGCAATCCGCCAGCCTCTCTGAGCTTCAGTCTTCTCATTAGTAAAATAGCAACAATAGCCACCACCTCGTGGACTTTTACGGGGAAAAAAACAGATAAAATGTGGAAAGTGCGTAGTGAGTGTTATGCAAATATTACACACCGTAAGTAGTTGTATTACATGGAGGAGAGTCCAGGAAGCAAACTCTTGCTTTTTAGGGAACCTGTTTAGCTAAAACGAAATGTTGCAATAGTACCATACTACTCCAATGACATGGGGACAGGGGTCGGACGTCAAGTTTTCTCCCATGAGCTTAGGGGCCTCTTCAGATGTCATCTCTTCAGAGCACCCTTTACATCTTGAATATGGATTAAGAATTCATTTTCCAGATTGTCCAGTCTTATTGTTTTTATAATATCTAGTCACCATGATTTGCTTTCTGTTTAAGAAGGGAGTAAAGGGGGCGAGGAGGAAGGAGAGAGGGGGGAAATCATTTGGTCAACTATGACCCCATAGATGTGGCTGGAATGTGTCATATAGGCTGAATTATTGGTCCCAAAAGCCTCCACTCCCTGGAGGACATTTTGCATCCACACTGTTGCCATGGCCATGTGGCAGATGGAGTGGACTTTGCTGCCCCTTGACTTTAGATTTGGCCACGTGACTTGTCTTGGCCAACGGGCTGCTAGCTGATGTGTGACCCACACCCGGAAGCTCAAAGTGAGCCTGGGCGGTTGAACCTGCCTTTTTCTGTTTCTGCTCTCACAGCGCTCAGGCCTCCGTGCTTGGGAAGCAGTGGGAGAGGTTAGAACCGCTGGAGAGATTGAGATTCCGAGGGTCTGCCTTGCCTTTCACGTGATGAAGAGGTGCAGCCTTGCATGGGTTGCTCTTAGTGGTCTGAAAAGCAACATTTCTCGGGCTGGGTCATTTGCACTCAGAAATGATTGAAAAAGAGAAAGAGTGAAAGTGGGAGCTAGAGGGAGAGAGAGCAAGAGAGAGGGAGACGCAGGTCCATGCAGACTTTATTTGACCAGATCACCTGGACCAGGAATTAGTCCTAGGGCTAAACTAGAATACCCTAAACAACTGAAGGGGATTTGAAGACGGGACGGAGGGTTCTTCTGGAGATTCACCTTGGGCTTTGGCCTAGTTGAGTCTTGTTAGACTTTAAGTAAAAAGCATTAGGGGTGGGGGGTGGGGACGTAGACAGTGCAGCGACGGCGGCAGTGAGGATTCGTATCACAGCGTGACTGTGCAAAGGCCTGACATTTCTTATTTTGATAATTGATGTGGCCAAGTTGAAGCTTGTCACTGTGCGAGCATCGCACCGTGGCTTCGGTAGTGCCGTGGCTATGTGAAGAGTGAGAAAAATCAATTTCCACTGTCCACGGAGTGTTGTTTGATTTATTACTGCTGGAAGAAGAAATTCTTTATGTTCACCCCCCCCCCCCTTGGGAGGACTGTTTTACAGTCTGCTGTTAGAGAGACTATAAAAGAAGCTAAATTGGTCCAAACTTTGGTATTTTGATAACCTTCCTTGACTATTCAGAGGACATTGAACAACTCCCAATTTTTATGACCCTCATTTGTTTTTGATTAAGCAATTACAGGCACTAAAAGACAATCCACATGAGAATGTAGTCGACACCCACTTGGAGGATTATTTCTTGTGTAGGAAGCATTAGAGGCCTTTAATTTTACATGAGCTCTGGAGGGAAAAAGGAGAAGGTTGCTAGGGAAGGGAGTGGAGGATGGGATTTGGACTCAGATTAGGATTGGAATCCTAACTACCATTGGAGAGTGAGTCAATGTCCTTAAGCCTCAGTCTTCTTATCTGAACAATGGGTATGTATAGCAGACAATGCCCAGATGCCCTTAGATCCCTCCATGCCTTTTCTTGGGCACCATCCCCACCTGTGTGTGTTCTTTTGCTTCCAACATTCTGCACTGTGGCTCCTCTTCCAAGAATCTCCCTTGGCCTCTGGGGCCATGTTGCCCACGTGAACCAAGAGCTGGAAGTGCCTGGCAATTAATATCCCCTGAGAGCAGCCCTCAGTCAATGACTGACCAACGTGGGAGTGTGAAAGCCAAGCTCCTTTGCCCCACATCAGACACATCCTGAGAAGTAATTTACACACCGGAATCCCCCACAGGTTCAGGCTGAGTCTCCCCCAGTCACAACTTTGCCTGACACCGCCCCTCACTTGGCCTCCTCTCCTTCCCCGACCCTCTTTCCCCCTCTCTTAACTGGAAGACTTCCTTAATACATTATTTGCAGCCAAATCCTTGTCTGGGGCTCGGCTTCTGAATAGTCCCACCTAAAACAGTAGACTGGTGCTGCTATTTTATTAACCTTTATTCAGTACTTTAGTGTGCCAGGCATGGAATTAAGTGTTTAAAATGCATTATCTCTTTTAAGGTTGTGATGATAAAATAAGGTGTTTGCACAATGACTAGCACAGAGCAGGAACTCTGCACACACTCTGGCTCTGTCCAAACACAGTTGAGCTGTAACACAGTGAAAGCGGCCAGGACAGTACAATGGCCTCCTTGCTGCTCTTCCTGGTGCCCTCCTGCTCTTTCCTAATTTTCCTCCATGCAGTAGCAGAATGGTCTTTTAAAACATGTCAATCAAATGTGTAAGACCCTCTAGTGGTTACTCAGTTGCACATAGATATGAAATCTAAACTTCCTACCATGACCTGTAATGGGGCCCAGCACTTTTTCTATAAAGGGCCAGACAGTAGATATTTTAGACTTTGGGGGCTGTGCAGTCTCTGTCACAACTACTCAACACTGCTGTTGTAGCACCAAAGCATCCATAGACATATGCAAACAAATGGGCATGCGTGTTTTCCAATAAAACTTTACTCATAAGAACAGTCAGTGGGCCAGAGTTGGCCCACAGGCTGTAGTTTGCCAGCCCCTGATCTACCCCTGCCTCCCTCACTAGCCGCCAGCCTTGTCCTGACCAGCTCTCCTCCCCATTCATTTGCTCCTGCTGTGCTGGTCTCCTGGAGAATCCCAGCACATTCCTGAAGTGGGCATTTGTGCCGACTGGTCCCTCTGTCTGGGTCTGAGACCATCTTCCTGGACCCCTCTGCACGGGTGGCTCCTACTCATCATTCAAGTGTCAGCTCAAATGTCACCTCCTCAAAGACTCACTGTTCTCTGCCGCCTCAGTAATTCACTCATTCCCCTAGTCACTTATTTGGGGTCTGTCCCTCCCTGTGGACCCCTCAACATTGTCTGATGGCTTCCCGCACAACCTTCAGTCCAGCACAGGGCTTTGCACCAAGTAGGTGCTCAATAAACACTTGTTCAATGGCCTCTGGGGGCCTCCTAAGCAACCCCCTCACTATAAGAAGAGTTTTTGAAGGATGAAGAACGCTAAGATTTTAGGTGGTTATCTTGGTTTTAAGGCAAACCAACAAAACCACAATAATCTCCCTCTCTTCTCCTCTGTTAATTCTCCCATTAAATGGAATATCTCAAATCCTGAGGGTCTTTTTCTGTCTCAAGCCTAGCACTGCAGACCTCCATTTTCAAGGCTAAAAACACCAAGAGAAAAGTGTTCTCTGAACGTGGCATTGAGATTGTCCAGCTAATTAGAGAGGGATTTAGAAGATACTTAACATCTGGATGACAGGTTTTGGGTTTTTGGTTGTTCTTTCTACTCAGATTCAGGAAGGAAGAAGAAATAGTAATGCGCTGACTCTTGCTCCAGCTGATACATCCTGCGGTCAGGCAAATCTCTTCTTCCTGGGTTCCTCGGCTCCAAGTCACTGGTGCTTTAGTGGACACCCGCTCAGCAAAGCAGGCTGTGCATCATCATGACAACTGGGATCCCAGGGGTGGGAGCTGCTCTTTTTATAATGTAATACTTGAGGGCAGTGGTTCCCAAACAGCAAACATGACTACAGGGCCACGGTGGCTTCAAGAGGTGGTCAGAGATGTGGCCGGCATCAGATGGTGGAGGCCCTTAACTATCATGCCACAGAATGTGACCTTTATCCTGGCCAGGGAGGATAGGAGCGTTTTCCATCCTGGGGATGTCACTCAGTGGCAGCCATGAGAAGGATGCTTGAGGGAGGAAGGCATTGATAAGGAGCCCAGGTAGGAAGTTCTAGGGCTCCAGGTGGGAGGTGATGGGACCTGACCAAGAAGGGAGAGGAGGACACACACGAGGCAGGGGCTCTCCGCCCCCAGGGCCCCAGGTCAGATGGAGGCAGGCCTCGGCCTCAGCGCTGGGAGCTAGGATCTTACTCAGCACTGATGGCGGTAACACCCATACCTACCTCTCTGGGTGATTGAGATTAGGATAGTAAGTGCTTTTATTTAACTTATTTGTAACAAGTCTTTTATGAACCTTTAAACACCAATTGGGTGCTATTTCTGCAATGCTTCATTTAAATAGAGCCATTTGGAACTTGGCACCATGTGAGCTTCCAATGGACTTTCTCCCCATCCTCATGTGACACCGAGTCTCGATCTTAGAATGCCTCTTGGGTAGTTCTGCTAATAAAAGTGGCAGTTATTGTGTGGCCAATGCAGCAGTCACAACAGTACACTTAAGCCAGCAGTATGCAGGAAATGCTGCTGGCAATGAGGGTTACTCTGGGTACAGGAGGCAGTGCTCTTTGGTTTTTGTTTGTTCGTTCGTTTGTTTGATTTGTTTTATTTTAACTTCTCAACATACATTGTAGTTGATTTTTTTTTTCCTTTTTGTCTTTTTTCGTGACTGGCAACGGATTGCAACCCTCAGTGTTGCGCCCGTACCGGACCGGGACCGGCAACAGGATCGCAACCCTCAGTGTTGCTCCCACACCTCGCTCAGCCAGTGAGCGGGAACCGGTCTGTATGTGGGATCCGAACCCTTGGCGGGAGGGCCGCCGCACTCCCAAGCGGCGCACTGTAGCAGTGCGCCACCGGGCCGGCCCCATTGTAGTTGATTTTCATGTTCCTTTACCCGTCCCTCCCTCCCCCTGCCCCACGACACCATATCTGTTCACTTGTCTTAACATGTTCAAGGAATTGTTGTGACTGTTGTGTCTTCTTCCCCCTCACCACTCTTTGTTTGTATATTTCTTTATTTTTAACTCCCACAAATAAGTGAGAACATGTGGTATTTCTCTTTCTGTGCCTGACTCATTTCACTTAATATAATTCTCTCTAGGTCCACCCATGTTGTTGCAAATGGCAGTATTTCATTCTTTTTTACAGCAGAGTAGTATTCCATTGTGTAGATATACCACAGCTTCCTTATCCACTCATCTGATGATGGACATTTCGGCTGGTTCCAACTCTTGGCTATTGTAAATAGTGCTGCAATAAACATTGGAGTACAGGTATCCCTTCGGCAGGATGACTTCCATTCCTCTGGGTATATTCCCAGCAGTGGAATAGCTGGGTCATATGGTAGATACATCTGTAGTTGTTTGAGGAAACTCCATACCATTTTCCATAAAGGCTGCACCATTTTGCAGTCCCACCAACAGTGCAGGAGAGTTCCTTTTTCTCCACAACCTCGCCAGCATTTATCATTCTCAGGCTTTTGGATATTAGACATCCTAACTGAAGTGAGATGGTATCTCAAAGTTGTTTTGATTTTTATTTCCCAAATGCTGAATGATGTTGAGCATTTTTTCATGTGTCTGTTGGCCATTCATATATCTTCCTTTAAAAAATACCTATTTAGCTCCTTTGCACATTTTTTAATTGGGTTATTTGTTTTTTTGCTGTAAAGTTGTTTCAGTTTCTTGTGTATTCTGGATTTTAATCCTTTGTCAGATGTATGTTTTGCAAATGTTTTCTCCCACTCTGTTGATTGTCTTTTCACTCTGTTGAATGTTTCCTTTGCTGTGCAGAAGTTTTTAGTTTGATATAATCCTATTTGTTTATTTTTCCTTTGGTTGCCAGTGCTTTTGGGGTCATATTCATGACATCTGTACCCACTCCTACTTCCTAGAGTGTTTCTCCTATGTTTTCTTTAAGGAGATTTATTGTTTCAGGATGTATATTTAATTCTTTAATCCATTTTGAGTTGATTTTGGTATATGGTGAGACGTATGGGTCTAGTTTCATTCTCCTACATATGAATATCCAGTTTTCCCAGCACCATTTGCTGAAGAGGGAGTCTCCTCCCCAGTGTGTAGACCTGGTGCCTTTGTCAAAGATCAGATGGCTGTAGGTGTATGGGTTGATTTATGGGTTCCTATTCTATTTCATTGATCTGTGTGTCTGTTTTTATGCCAGTACCATGCTGTTTTGGTTATTATAGCTTTGCAGTGTAGTTTAAAGTTAGGTAGTGTTATATCTCCAGCTTTATTTTTATTTATTTTTTCCCCCCTCAGGATTGCTTTGGCTATGCTTCGTCTTTTGTTATGCCAAAAGATGTAATATATTAATGTCTGAATAGTTTTTTCCAATTCTGAGAAGAATGTCATTGGAATTTTGATGAGGATTACATTGAATCTGTAGATCACTTGGGGTAATATGAACATTTTCACAATGTTAATTCTTCCAATCCAAGAGCATGGGATATCTTTCCATCTTCTTGTGTCCCCTTTAATTTCTCTCAAAAATGGCTTGTAGTTCTCTTCATAGAGATTTTTCACAACCTTGGTTAACTTTATTCCTGAGTATTTTTTGGGGGGGTGGCTATTGTAAATGGGCCAGCTTTCTTGATTTCTTTTTCTGCATGTTCACTGTTGGTGTATAAAAATGCTACTGATTTTTGTGTTTTGATTTTGTCTCTTGCAACTTTGTGGAAATCATTTATCAACTCTAAGAGTTTTTTTGTAGAGGTTTAAGGTTGCTCAATGTATAGGATCATATCATCTGCAAACAGGGACACTTTGACTTCATCTTTTCCAACCTGGATGCCCTTTATTTCCTTCTCTTCTCTGATTGCTCTGGCTAGTACTTCCAACACTATGTTGAATAGGAGTGGTGAGAGTGGGCATCCTTGACTAGTTCCTGTTCTTATGGGAAAAGCTTTCAGCTTTTCTGCATTCAGGATGATGTTGGTAGTGAGCTTACATATGGCTTTACTGGTGTGGTACTTTCCATCTATACCTAACTTGTAGAGAGTCTTTATCATGAAAAATAATGGTGAATTTTGTCAAATGCTTTTTCAGGGTCTATAGAGATGATCATATGGTTTTTATCTTTGCTTTTATTGATGTGATGTATCACATTTATTGATTTACATATATTGAACCAACCTTGCATCCCTGGGATGAATCCCACTTGATCATGGTGTATAATTTTGTGTATGTGTTGCTGTATTCTGTTAGCTAGTATTTTATTGAGGATTTTTGCATCTATATTCATCAAGGAATCTGAAGACCTGTGACTTTCCCTATACCTGGGAAGCTTTCTGCTATTATTTCATTGAATATGTCTTCAATGCCATTTCCTTTTTCCTCCTCTTTTGGAATACCCATGATTCAGATATTTGAGTGCTTAAGGTCGTCTGTTAGCTCTCTCAGATTTTCTTCAATTTTTAAATTATTTTTTCTTTTTTCTGGACCACCGGTGCTAATTCAAACAGACTGTCTTCAAGATCAGAAATTCTCTCTTCTGCTTGTTTTAGCCTGCTGGTTAGACTCTCTGTTGTGTTTTTTATATTGTTGAATGAATCCTTCAGCTCCACAATCTCTGCTACATTCTTTTTCAGGTCATTGATTTCTCTTTACATTTCTTCTTTCAGGTCCTGTGTATTTTTTCTCATTTCATTGTGTCATCTAACTGAGTTTTCTTGTATCTGATTTAGTTTCCTTAGAATTGTTGCTCAAAATTCCTTGTCAGTCATTTCAAGGACTTCCTGTTCTATAGGATCTAGAGCATGAGAGTTATTATTTTCCTTTGGTGGTGATATACTTTCTTGATTTTTCATATTTCTGGTATCTTTCCTTTGATGTTTAGTCATTGTGGCAGGGGGTATCATGGTCCACTCGCTTCATCCTGATGTCTGGCCTGGATCCTGAAGGGACTGCCAGTTTTGGGCAATGGGGACTAGACTGGGCTGGGGTTCCTGTGGCTCCTGTATGTTCAGGCCTGGCTGGCTTGGGTCGTGTGGGCCCAGTGGCTCTCGGCCCTCTCTGGGTGGCAGGGAATGGCCTGGGCTGGGGGTCCTGCCTGTTCTGGTGTGGCTGACTTGGAGCATGTGGGCCCAGCAGCTCTCCTGGGCCTCTGTGGGCAGTGGGCACTGGCCTGGACTGGGGGTCCCATGATGCCTGCCTGTTCCAGCACTGCTGACTTGGGGTATGTGGGCCCAGCATCTCTCGGGCCTTTCTAAGTGGTGGGCCTGACCTGGGCTGGGGGTTCCATGGTGCCTGCCTGTTCCAGCACTGCTGACTTGGGGTATGTGGGCCCAGCATCTCTCGGGCCTTTCTAAGTGGTGGGCCTGACCTGGACTGGGGGTTCCATGGTGCCTGCCTGTTCCAGCATGGCTGGCTTGGGGCGTGTGGGCCCAGTGGCTGTTGGGCCTCTCTAAGCAACAGGCAGTGCTCTTTGAATGACACCAAACATAGCAACAGCACCCAGGTAAGGAGCAGTTTCCACCTCGGGCAAGATGCTTCAGAGGTGAGTCGCTTGAAAGGAGCTCCTCTTTGGTGGAATGTATGATTTTGGCTTCAAGTGTCCCACTTTGTCTGGTGAAGCGTCCCATGTACCCGTGTTCTTGACCAGCCAGGGCCCCTGCAGATAAAGCATGCCTCTGGACCACCACCCCAGCTAACATTCACACCTGGCCAGACCGTCTGAGAGATCAGGACTAGGACATTGAATGGCCGCTCCCCCCTCCTCTGAGTTACACACGAAGGCTTTGTTCTTCAGGGGCCTGCTTGCCGTTGTAATGAGCACCGAGTGATGCTTTAATCCTCTGTGATTACTCAAGGCAGGAACTGAACAAACCAAGTACCAATGCACAGCTGGCCTGCTCCTTCGGAACAGTGTGAGCTGATATGCCCCAGTGATAAACCCTTTGCCTGAGGTGGGAGTGTTGTGGGTGGGAAACATCTCAAGAAGTCACCAGGTGATGATTTCCATTTACAATTTGGCAGGCAGGGCTCTCAAAAAGACATGCAGATGGGTAGGATTCTACATGACTGGTGGCAGCATGCCCTGAAGGCCTTGGGCCTTGGTGTGAGCTGTCCCTTCTTCCCAGAGCACCCTTCCTCCAAGGCCCCCACAGCTAAATCCTTCCTCCTTCGGGTCATGGCTCAAATGTTCCCTTCTCAATTAGACCTCGCCTGACCCCCTGTTTAAAATTATAAACTACACACACGTTTCTGGTATCCCATCCCTGTCCTTTTTTCCCCCAGCCTTCTGACACAGTATATGGTTTACTTATTTATTAATCATATTCTCTGTTATCTGCTGCCCCCAATAGAATGTAAGCTCCCTGAGGGCAGAGACTGTCGCCTGTTTTGTGGACTTGATGCATCTCAAATGCCCAGAGCTCATAATAGTCCCTCAGTAAACCTTAGTTGAGTAAATAGAGGCAGTGGAATGAAAGCAGGAGAAGTAGAACAGATGACTGTAAGAAAGGTGTCATTGCTTCTGGTCAAGATGGTGGAATAGACAGTCCCCAGTGTCACTCTCTCCCACAGAGCAATGAATTTACAACTATAAAAATGCAACAACAGCCAAGCTGAGGCCACTAGAGCTTAGGTGAAGAGGAGAGACCAACAGAGTGCATGAAGGCAAGAGAAACCATGAGAGAAAGAAAAAACTGCTCCAACCATTTCATAGCCACTTTAAAGCTGGAGCTGCTGAGCACACGGAGCAAGAGTTGGCAAAAGCCACAGCTGTGCCCTTCAGATGAAGTTGCTTGGAGGTGGCAGGGGAGAAGAGGGCCTTGGTGGCCCCCAGGCCAGCAAGACCACAAAATAAGGTTCCCATGGACCCACATAGAAACGAGGAGCCACAACAACTGAAAAAAAGGAGCCCCTCAGAGGCTGGTGAATCATCAAAGGGCACCAGTGCACAGCCTGTCCCATGGGAAGTGTTTGCAGCATGAGTGGTTGGGGAGATGGGCCCACTGCGGAACACTGGGGCACAGCAAGGACAGCTGACTGGCACCCCAATTGGTGACGGACCACTCAGAGGAGACTGGTCAGGAATATAGAACTGCAGGGGGTGCAGTTTGACAAAAAGACTCAGGCCCAGATCAGTGTTTCTACACAACCTAGGTGAACTGGGTCTCTAGATAGCCAGAAGTGCCTGTAATGTCAACAATAAAAACCTGAGCTGCACAAAAAGCTTTCCTGAGGGAATCAGCAGCAAAGCAGCAATTTAACTCAACCACACAGCTCAAGTACTGGTCCCCATAGGAAGTTCCCCCATTTTAGAAGTGAGCAAAAGACAAAAAATTAGTTCCAGCCCAGGCACACTGCAAACACCTCGGGGCCTTCCCGGGGACCTAAGGCATGGAGTCTGGGACCAGACCCCCTTCCCACAACCAGGCACCCCATCAGCACCTTGGAGCCCACCCAGGGTCCTGAGGCATCGATCTCTGGACCAGACCCCCCCTCCCACAACCAGGCACACCACCAGCAGCAAGGAGAATGCCAAAAACATCACCTCCATGTGGGTGGCCCACCACAATAACCACGACTGCCACAAAAGTAACTGGATGCCACAACCACCACCACACAGATGGTCCACCAGCCACTGGAGTGCATTGACACAAGGAGAGTCACCAGCAGACACTAAAGAAAAGAAGGGGATGTCTCTTTCCACAAAGCCCATTCCAGAGTGACAGAAGAAGAATCTGCTCTATGATAATACTGGGAGACCTGATCACACCTCTCAGCATTGGACAGATCATCTAGGCAACAAATCAACAGAGTAACCATTACTCTTTCAGAAGGAGAGAAGAAATCTAGGGTTATTAGAGGTGGGAGGGGGGAGGGAGAGGGGGATGGGGAGAGATTGGACAAGGGACATAAAGAATAAGTATGATTTGTAATAATATATATGCTAGTAATATTGATTTGATCAACATATGTCAACGTTGAACCCCAAAAATATGTATAATCAATTATGATTCAATAAAAAATTTTTTAAAAGAAAAGAAAAAAGAAAGGCGTCACTATCCTGGGAAGACTGAGAGACCATATCTGGATGGGGTGCTGGCTCCAGACCAAGCAGAGAAAAGAGCAGAGGTTGGATTGCAAAGACTCCTGCTTCCCAAGTGTCTGTTCTGTCCCCACAACATCCCTCGTACTTTCTCTAAATCATCTCCTTTAATCCCTACAACAACCTTGTGTACTGAGCATTATTATCCTTATTTTATAAGTGAGGAAATGAGATTCAGAAAAGTCACCTACTGCCCAGGGCACAGTGAGTAGCGGAACTGTGTTTGGAACCCACTTTTCTAAATGGATTCATTGGTTCTTAGAGTATGACTTTGACCTCCAGCTCCAGCACCAAGACTGCTGCTTCCTTCTCCATGCTATGCCAGGGCTCCTCGGCCTCAGCACTGTTGACATTTTGGACTGGATCATTCTTTGTGGTGGGGACTGTCCTGTGCATTGTACGATGTTTAGCAGCTTCCCTGGCCTCCACCCAATAGATGCCAGTAGCATCCCCCTGCAGTGTGGCAACCAAAAATGTCTCTAGACATGGCCAAGTATCTCCTTGGGGACAATGTCACCCCCAATTGCAAACCACTGCTGTAGATGGAATAGAAGAAGCTCTCATTGGCCCTAAAATCCTCCCGAAAAAGAAGAAAGAGCTGTTTTTAGGAAGACCAGCTGGCCCTGCAGCCAGGGCCTCCTGGACTGTCTTACTCTGGGGAAGACACAGCCCCCATCTGGATATGGCCCTTGTCTTCCAGACCCAGGGCTGACTGGCCCCTCAGACGTGGGTTTTCACTTGAACTGTGTTAGCATGGACCATCCAAGAAGCAGCTAAGGTGGAATTGGGTGTGCAGGAGATTTACTGGGGGAAATGCTTGTGCAGGATAAAGGGTAGGAGGCAGGAGGGGGCAGGGAGAGCCTTCAGACTGGGATGTGGTTCTGACATGTGAGAAAGGAGAGGGGGAGGGAAGGAGGGTTGGGTGGGAAGAGCCCTGATCCCAGCGCAGCTCTGAAAAAATCTCAGCCAGGCTGATGGTGAGTTCTTGAGCCAAAGTCATCTGTTAGAGGGACAGGCTGCACCCCTCATTGCCGGCTGGAGCAACTGGGGAGAACCGAGGTCTTGGTGGGAACACAACAGTGTTTGTAGAAGGGTGGCAGCTGGAGCTGTCAGCCAGTTATGCCCCCACGGCAAGTGACCTGAGCAGCACACTAACCAAACTCACACCAGAAGCCGTGTGTGCCAGAGCAAGCCAATGCCACCGCCGCCAGCATTAGCATCTATCGAATGGGTCAGGGGCTCTCAGAAGCAGACCTGAGATGAGGTTTCCAGGGCAGACACATTAATTGAGAAGGCGAAGCCTGGGAAACTCCAGCAGGTGACTAGAATAGGAAGACAGGAGAGGAAAGGAAGCAAATGGCATATAAGCCAACAAGCTGCCACCAGGGCAACTGGGGCCCTGTCCTACCAGGGAATCCGGAAACAGTGTAGGACATGTGCCTCAAGGTTTCCCAGGTGAGGGGCAAGGAACCTGGGGTCTTCACCCCATAGCTCCCTTAGTCACTGCTCCCAGGTATCCCGAGAAGACACCCTCAGGCAGAAGGACGCAGGTGCTGTTCTCTCTAGAGTGGTAAGACCAGGTGGCCTCCCACTTGCCCTGGGCACTGGGCGAGCCTACCCCAGAGGCCAGAAAAAAGCCACAAAAAGTCTGAGCAGAGCCACCAGTATTTGAAAAAAGCAGCCCTCCGTGGCCAGAAGCCAGAGAAGAGGCGGGGGCCGGGCAGCGGCAGGTTGGCTGTGAGGTTCAGCTTCTGTGCTTGCCTGGTCTCCTGAGCCCTCCAGACAACCCTGGAAGGCCCATGCTCTTCGTGTCCCTGCTTTGCAGTTGAGGAAACTCTTAATCAGAATGGGTAAGTCCGTCCCTCACCTTTATTTACACTGAGGAATGGAGCCTGGTGCTGCAATCGAGAAAGCCTGGTACTGCAGCTGCCAATCAGAGCCGTGGGAAATCTACGTGGGAAATCGAGTCAAGCACAGACCCGTAATCAGAATGGTTAAGTCCATCCCTCACCTTTATTTACACTGAGGAATGGAGCCTGGTGCTGCAATCGAGAAAGCCTGGCACTGCAGCTGCCAATCAGAGCCGTGGGAAATCTACGTGGGAAATCGAGTCAAGCACAGACCCCACTCCCCAGATGGGGTCAGCCAGGCCCAGCCAGTAGTCCTGGAGTGTCCAGACCCAGACAAGATGTTGGCTGGAGGGTGGGGGACACCAGCAAGGACCCCTCTCTGCCTCCCCTTGTGCTGCTGTCCGTGGACATGTCCTTCTTTTGAGCACCAGACCTTCTCCAGCCAGGCGCAGTGTCACTGCGATATTTGTGCTTAAAAAATCACATCCCGCATTAGTCCTGCCTCCTGGAGATGACACTCATGCCACCCCAAACCCTCATGCCCCACATTTATAGACAGTTTTGTGGCTGGTTCACTTCCAGACAACTTCTTTTGAGCACCAGACCTTCTCCAGCCAGGCGCAGTGTCACTGCGATATTTGTGCTTAAAAAATCACATCCTGCATTAGTCCTGCCTCCTGGAGATGACACTCATACCACCCCAAACCCTCATGCCCCACATTTATAGACAGTTTTGTGGCTGGTTCACTTCCAGACAAGTAATCCCATTCATCGTGTGCAGATTTTACTAGTTTATCTCCTCCAAGGGCAGTGGAGGGAGAGGCTTCCGGATGTCCTCGTGGCTGATGACTGTCATGGTAATTAATAATATCTACTCTTGGTTGGCACTTGCCACGTGCCTGGCACTGAGCTGAGCACTTTACAGACAGCATCTCATCAAACTGTCCCAACAACGCTACGAGGCGAATGCTTGCCATTATCCCCATTCTACAGATGAGGACATTGAGGAAGAGGGTAACACCAGTGAGAAAAGCTATTAGATCAAAATCTCTCCAAATCCAGGCCTACTTCCAAAGTCCTTGCTTCTGTCCTCACCCCCTGCTGTTGCTGGTAGACAGAGTTGTCTTGACTAATTGAAATGGGGGGAACATACTATTATTTAACAAACTGTTCTGTGAAAAGGTTCTCAGAGCTGAAGTCCATTGGAGAAAAAACAGAGGTGCCTGGGGTGAAAAGGCAGGGAACTGCCCGTTTTATCTTTGGATTCCTTTGTTACAGATGGAGCCTTATAATGGCTTTAGGGAAAGCTGGAGGCTTGTATTGTCACATAATTTCCTTAAAAAAATAAAATAAGAAGCCACAGAGATAGAAGCTTTTACTGATTTTGCACCGAGATGGAAAAGCAACGACATACTCCCAAGGGTGCAGGTCTGCAGACTTTCATTAGCCTGCTGTTATTGGAGCCACGCAAACCTGCTCTGAGGTCCTCCTTCTTGGCAGCAGCTGACCTCCCTTTCCATCCAAACCCCTGAAGCCAAGCAGCAGCTACAGAGAGAAACAGTATCATGGTGACAATTAAGGGCTCTGGAGTCAGAAGACCTTGGTTCGAAGTCCCAGCCTACTGCTCCCTGATTGTGTAGCTTTCGATGAGGTTTTGAAAATCCTCTGAGCCTCAGTGAATGCATCTATAAAATGAGAATAATTGTACCTAATCATAGGTTTGTTGTAAAGATAAATGAGTTTATACATTTGCACATATGAGTGCTACTTAGAACAGCACTTGGCATTTAGAAAGCACTGCCATGACAAGTAAGTTGGGCTATGAATATTTCATACTTCTGCACAGTCCCAGCTTTCTGTGGGTAAACTGAGTCAAAGGATGATCGAATGGCAAACATGCCTTGAAAGCCAGAGATTGCATATTGCTCTGGAGAGATTTAAAGACTTATTTGCCCTGGAGACATTTGCTTACATTCCAAGGACAGTAAAAACACTTTCTCCCCAGGGAGAATTCATTTACATTAGAGAGTAAAGGTTTCTCTCTCAATCTCTCTCCAAAGGGAAAGGGAAAGAGAGACAGATATGCCAGCCACCCTATATAAGCTTCAAGTCTCATAATTTTGGGGGTTCTCCTATGGTGCAACCACTGCTCATGCACATGACATCTGGTCTGCATGTCCTCACCTGTGGGGAAGGGACTTGGAGAGCTGGTGCTGCTAAGATGCTCTGTGAGTAATAAACGGTCTGTTCTCTGATCCAGAGATCCTGTGTCCTATAGAAATTTAACAGATTATTATTATTCTCTCTCCTTGGAGTGGGGGCATTTGGGATTAGCCTATACTCTCCCAGATACATCACTACCCATCCCAAAAGTAACAGTCAGAGGCTTCCTAAAGGAAGATCCTCTCACCCCGTCCCTTGCTCAGCATTGTCGATACATGTCCCTTTCCTCCCATAAGAAACATTGCTGGCTATTGCTGGTGATCAGAGCCTAGTCCCACTTGAGTCACAGAGCGTGCACTCAGTAAATGTCTGTTGCACGAATGAATGAAAGTAAAGGTCCAATTAAAGCAGACAGAAGTTGTTTTAAGCATTTCATGTGACCTTGGGTCAGACATTTAGATTCATACTTCCAAACCACAGTCTGCCAGGCTGCCAGCTCTGGGAGAATCAAGACCTCTTTTGTCTGGCTCACAGCTGTGTCCCCAGCACATGAAATAGCACTTGGCATTTGGCAAGGCAAATATTTGTTGAATAAATGAATTAATGAAGTATCCCTCTGCCTTCAGACATGTCCACCCTTGCCCGTCCTCCTCCTGCGTCTTCAGAGGCTCCCAAGGTAATTTTGACCTGCTGGCTACCTGCATGAATGAGGTTGGCCACACCTGCCACCTTGCATGTCCATATGCCTGTGACCAAGAATGCTTGCTCTCCAAACCCTGTCCTGGCTGAGTAAGCTCCCCCAACCCTGCATCCTGGGGGCATCCAGCACTGACATAAAGATGGCTGGATTTTAAGGGGCTGGTGAAGCTCTTAGGGAAGACGAGCGGTTTCCCTGTTTATTTAGTGTCTATTCCCCATTCCCTGGAATTCAGGGCTGCTGTGCTAACTCTAGGGGGTGCTGTTAACAAGACAAAGGACATGTGAATGGTGTTCCCTGGAGTTGTGCAGCATGGTGGCCCTACCAGCACCCGTGGCAGATACTGCTATTCGACCAGGGCCCTCCAACTCCCTGAGCAATCTGAGGTCTCAAGACCCTTCCCAAAGAGGCCCCAGAGAGCCACTACCTGTGAGATGAGATATATTAGGTGCCCCTTCCTGCCCCCGGTGCCTGACACTCAAGACAAAAGATGAAAATACAAGAGAAGGGCTTTGAGAAGCTCCCAGTCTCAGGGAAGTATAGACAAAGAAAGAGAAAGGGGAGGGAGGGAGGGATGAAAACAGGGAGGGATGGAAAAGAAAAGAAAGACACAGTCAAACTAATATATTACAGAACCTATAATAAAAGCATGTTGCCTCATGCCTTGGGATCACAGAGAGGAGTCTTGAGGAGCTGGAGGATGTCTTCTTAGGGCTGTGTCCTTGACGGGTCCATCTCAGTATGTTACCTGAGCAGCCAGTGTGCACCAGGCAGTATGTGGGAAGGCAAAGATGCTGAGGGCCAGCCCTCCCCATGTTGGAGATCATAGTCCAGAGGCATCAGCAAATGCAAACACTTACCCCATGGTGGGAGGCAGTGTAGTGCAGTGGGTAGTGCCCTGTTGCTGCTAACTACTCTGATCCTCAGTCTCTTCATCTGTAAACTGGAGATACCTGTGGTTCCTCTTAGAATCGTTGCGGACTAGATGAGGTGATGTATGTTAAGTGCTTGTCCCACCGTGTGCTCACATACAATAAATGCTCAGTAAATGTTAGCTATTATTTGAGCTGTTGCTACTACAATGGAGAAATATACAAGGTCTAGGGGAAAATAAGGGCTGAACAGACTAAATCAAGGGGATGGGGGGACCGCTGTCAGAGAAGGCTTCACTGAAGATTTTCCTTGGCGCTGAATCCTAGAGGACAAGGAATGGTAGATTTTAACCAGCAGGAAATGAGTACACTTTCTGTGTTTTCTTTTCTTCTGGATTTTGCAGACAATAGTGATTAAGGTTGGTGAATGGTTAAACATTATGTAAGTGTTCCTGCTGGGCTGGTTACTGCGGAGGTTAGGATTGGGGGGGTGATGAGAGTGATTTGCCTAACAATAGCCATCTTCTTATCTCCCTGCAGTTGGAAATTCCCACCGTTTATTGGCATCTGTTCTGTTTTCCACAAGGTTAGGATTGGGGGGGTGATGAGAGTGATTTGCCTAACAATAGCCGTCTTCTTATCTCCCTGCAGTTGGAAATTCCCACCGTTTATTGGCATCTGTTCTGTTTTCCACCTGAACAGATGACTCTGAGTGGGAGGGACTTCTATGTAAACCCACAGCTGCAGAACAATAAGCCCATGATAGCTGCATCTGTAAGGCCGAAACTGAGAGAACCAGAGAGGCCCAAAAGAGATAATTTTGAATCCCACAGAGAAAGAAAGCACCGAGCCTTTATTTCCCAGGAGATTTCATTTAACTGATAGGCAAAGCCTGGGAATGGGGCACTTACCCCAATGCAAGAACTCAAGTATTTACTTAGTATTTTGACTCTTGCAAAGCCAAAATACCATACCTAGGACAAAGAGCTGGACCAGGAAGCCTGTCCTTCCTGGAAAGCCAGCTTGGCTGCGAGCAGCTGGAAAATGCCTTTGTGGATCGACCTGCTCTGGGTAGGAGTCCTATCCCCTCTCCTTTCGTAGTTTGGTCCCTGTGGCCTGGAGCCATGGGGAAGGGGAGCCCTCAGTGGACACCAGGTGACAGGAGCAGGCACCACTTGGCTGACATTAAAAAAGCCTTAACAAGGGCCGGCCCGGTGGCGCACTGGAGAGTGCGCAGCTTGGGAGCGCGGAGGCACTCCCGCCGAGGGTTCGGATCCCATGTGGAGACTGGTTCCTGCTCACTGGCTGAGTGCTGTGCGGGCGCAACACCGAGGGTTGCGATCCCGTTGCCGGTCCCCGGTACGGGCGCGACACCGAGGGTTGCGATCCCGTTACCGGTCAGTAAAAAAGACAAAAAGGAAAAAAAAAAAGCCTTAACAATTGATGTCTGAGGATGACCACCTGAAAACAGGGCCTTGCACTTCCAGGGTGTGGAACGCAGTGCTGGAGTGACAGCCCAAGGGGAAATAGATGTCACTTTCATTTCAGAGAATATGACTGAGGTGCCTGCAAAGTCCGATTTTCCTTTCCAAGCCTTTTATTCACCCTTAGGGCTGGGTTCAGGCACAGAAGGACCAGCTAAGTGCCTCAGCCTTGTTTGGGTCTAGAGCATGCACATGTCATCACCAAGATTTAGATACTTCTTAATGATCAGAGAGCAACAAACAATTAGAATCAGCTCTCCCTATGGTATGAATTTCTGAGCATTTTTGTAAGGAGCGTGGATTTCTATTACAATCAGAAAAAATAATAAAGAGGGGGAAAAGATCTGGGAATAAGGCTTCTATTTGTATTGCTATTTTAAGAGGTAATTGTTTGTTACAAATGAATTTGTGAAAATATTGATAAGACTACATTTGTGGAACACTTCTTGTGAGCCAGGCATCTCCTGTGCTAATTAATATAATTTTTGCAACAACTCTGCGATGTTCTGTGGAGGTCGAATCACCCCCACTTTATGGGATAGGTAGATGGTGAAGAAGTAACTGAGTGTGCTGGACTTGCGGCAGGGCTGCAGGATCATAAGCACGGGGTGTGAGTAACCCAGCTTAGAGGTCAGGGACAGTGAGGAGATGATGCGTAAACAGACCTGGAGGTTGGGCAGGAAAAAAGTCAAGTGAACTGTGGTAGTGAGAGGCATGGGAACAGGATGTGCAAAGGCCCTGCTGCTGCAGAGGGAACCAGGACCACAGAGGAAAGTCTAGGGTGGCTGGAGTAAAGAGACCATGGAAGAGTGGGGTAGGAAAAGCTGGAGAGATGGCCAGGGCTAGATCATGCAGTAGGTCATGGTGACAGTTTGGACTTCAGCCTAAGAGGAAGAGAAAGCAAAAAAAGGGTGTAAGCAGCACGAGGCGTGCTAATTTGCATCCTAAAAGATCTCTCTAGGTAAAGTGTGACGAATTGATTGGACAGGATCAAGAGTGGATGTGGGATCTAGTTTTGAAGCTCATGTGTGTGTTCAGGCAAGAGTTCGGGTGGCCACTTGAACTAGGATGTGATGATGGAGATAGGAATAATGCCAGGGATATATGAAATATTTAACAGGTAGAATCAGCAGAACTTGGTCATTGATTGGCTGTGGGGGGTGAAGAAGAGGGGGGTGGCTGCCTTGAGAAACTTTAAGGAGGTGGTTCCATTTGCTGAGATAGGGAACACTAAGGGTTCTATGGGTGTATAATTCTCTGAGGTGCTGTCACTTAGACTACAGTGTGAATGTCTTCCCTGGAACAATACAGCACAGCAGCCCTGGGAGGTAGAGCTGGGGGGGGAAGGGATGGACTTTGTTTGGAGTTTAACAAAGAAACTAGCAAAACATCTCTGAAGGCCCAGTTGTAATTCTCTATTGTCATCATACAGAAAGTGGTCAAAGTTAGGAAATTGAATTTTCAAAGTAGTTAGCTCTTAAAAAGAACCAGGCCCCCGATGTTTCCGAGAAAGGAACATGCATTTTCAATCTTACAGAAATTGCTAACAGGAAATAAGTCCTCCTCCCCTCCACCAGACCGAAGCAGGAATCAACTCTGAGGCTAGAAAATGTAGTTAGCTCTTAAAAAGAACCAGGCCCCCGATGTTTCCGAGAAAGGAACATGCATTTTCAATCTTACAGAAATTGCTAACGGGAAATAAGTCCTCCTCCCCTCCACCAGACCGAAGCAGGAATCAACTCTGAGGCTAGAAAATTTCGAGGAGCTGGAGGGCAGGAGGCCCAGCTGGACATCTTAAGCCTCATGGCATTCATCATCTGACAGGTGGTCTCGATGTCCGAATGAGCCCATAAGGGGCTGGGTCTTCTCGAATTCTGAGCACCCACCCCACGTGGCCTCACTCTTCCTGCTGTCCCCACTATGGGAAGAGGGCACAGGGTGAGCTGAAATCCTACCAAGAATGGCTCACAATGCTCACTGCCATGTGAACAACATACACTATTGCAGAGAAGGAAGACCCCAAGGAAGAAAGATTTTTTAAAATGTGTCTAATTCAGGGGTAGAAGAACTGCCCCCAACTCCTTTAGAAGAATGTTCCAAGGAGAGGTGAGATCAAGGACATAAAATCATTCTGGTCTTGAAAACAAAGATGCCAAGAAGCAGACAGCATCTCTGAGATGCAGAAGGTTGAAGGAGGGAGGGAAAGAAATTGTGGCTTTTTCTCAGGCGACAGTGATGTTTAGTCTGGTAAAGAACGTAAGAGCACGATCTGGTTCCAGTGGGCCTAGAGCAGGTTTTCTCTGCATCTTTGAATATCTCCCCTCTCATCCTGCATTCAGCATTTTTCTCATTGAGGGAGTCCCTTTCACTGGGGGAACAAGAATCTAGGATGGTGACTTATCAAATCTCCCCGAGATTCAGGGAAAGCTGTACAAGGTGTACAGGACAGAGCACGTATTAGTCCATTTTCTGTTGCTTATACCAGAATACCTGAAACTGGGTCATTTATGAAGAAATGAAATTTATTTCTTACGGTTTGGGAGGCTGGGAAGTCTACGGTCCAGGGAGTGCACCTGGGGAGGGCCTTACTTTTGGTGGGGGCTCTGTACAGAGTTGACGGAGGCAATCACATGCGGAGAATGGCAGGACTGAGGGCTGACCTTCTCACTGATCTTCCTGTAAAGCCATCAGAACCACGCCCATGACAACCCACTAAACCATCAACCCATTACTCTGTGAATGGATCAACCCATTCACAAGGGCCCCGTCCTCATGATCCAGTCACCTCTTCAAGGTCCCACCTTCCACCACCATACCGGGGGTTAAGGTCCAACATGAGCTTGGGAGAACGTTCACACCACAGCAGGGCAGCTACTGCCCTCAGCATGGAAAGGAATCCCAGCCACGATGAGGTACCACTTCAAGCTCGCCAGGACGGCCAGAATCAAAAGACACAGACTCACAGGTGTTGCTGAAGATGTCGAGAAATTGGGGTGGAAATGAGGGACTATTTTGGAAAACAGTCTCAGCAGTTCCAGATAAGGACACATTCACGGGGACAGGACTTCAACATAACCTGTAGGGGGGAAGGGACAGTATGCAACTCCCAGCAGTGGGAGAGACCAATGATAAGCATGCCACCAAATAGATAAGATAGTATCATATGTGCTGTAGTAGGTCTGCAAAGGGAATGCAGCAGGTGAATGGATGGGAGGGTGAGGGACGTCTGAGAAGTCCCCACCTGGGAGGTGACATTGGAGCCAAGACCCAAGCTCAAGGAGGAGCCAGCCCTGAAAGAGCTGGGGACAGCAGGCGAGAGACCCAAAGGCAGGAACAGGCAGAGTGTTTGCAAAGACCAGCAGCCAGGGGATGCACGGTAGGGGTGAGGGCAGAGAGGCAGCAGGGGCCAGAGCATGCAGGTTTGCATCTCATTCTCCACGTGCTGAGAAGCCCCTGGAAGGTGTAAATCAGAGGAGTGACATGATCAGATTTGTGATTTGGAAAAGACCTCTCCGGAACGTTTCCCTTTAAAAAAACATGTCTCCTATACATCAGAAAAGGAATGACTTTAGATTAAAAAAAGAAAAGACACCCTCTGGGATGCTATGGAGGAGCAAGCATGGGATAAGTGTTTGTTGACTGAGCGGTGTTGGACCGCAGAGCACTGGACCCGCCCGGCCACTCTCTCATTGCAGAGACACGGGTGCCTCCTGGTTCCACCAAGACTCGAGGTCCCGGGAAGCCTTCGCTGCATTCCCACTGAAGTCTGGAGTGAGCTTGAGCCCCTTCCCGGAGGGTCAGATATTTCTAACCCTGGACTGATCTAAGACCATCTAGGTCCAGCTCTGAAGGCCACACTCCTCAACGCCGGGCCTTTCTCTACCGAGGAAGAGACCAGTGGATTTTTCCCTGGACCGTCCATTTGACGTGCTCCACATTGGCCTTCCGTGTGCTTGGACTTTCTGTGCTTGGGGGTCTGAGGGACCAGGCAGCTTCTTCATCTGGGGCTCCACAGAAACGTGCCTCTGGGTGGTCCCAGTCCTGGACAAGTGGCAGCATCTGGTGAGAAGGATGAGGTTGCCCTTTCCTACATGTGGAAGAAGCCCACCCCCCACCCTTCCAAAGCATGTGCAGCCTCCGAAATCCTCCTCAGCACAATGACAGTCCTAATGCCTCTGAGCGCGGAATGGAGAATGGAGGCTGAGGTCCTGCTGGTCTTGGGGGAGGGCTACCGTGGGGATTGTGGGACATGGCAGTTCCCTAGGGTAGGAGAGGACCACCCCTGCGACATAGCTCCCACCTCACCTCCTTGCAATGCCATGGCTTGAAATGTCTTTCAACAAAGTCCCCCACTCTACAGGGTCTCCCTTCTCCTAAGGCATGAAACATAAATGCCCCTGAAGACAAAAGACCCATTCCAGCTTGGTCACTGGGAGGCAAAATGGTCTGGCCTTCCCGAGCCTCAGTTTCCCCATCTGGGACAGTGAAAAAAATGATGTAGACATTGCAGGGCCCTAGGGCGGTGGAAATGAGGTCAGGTGCCACCTGCTACCCAGTTCTCTTTCTTCCTCCTCTTCCTAAAACTCTGCCAACCGCCCTCGCTGGCAGCCAGTTCCCGTCGGCATCAGGAGCCTCCCAGTTCTGCTAACAAGTGCGGTGCTCAGAGCATCCACGCTTGCATTCTGTAATTAACACAGCCTTCCCCATGAGCGCAGCCAGCCCCACCCAGGCCCGGGCTCATCCCCTCCAAGAAAACCCCACCTTTGCAGGACCCATGTCACTGAGGGAAGCTTGAAGGAAACAGGACAGGGAAGAGCTGTCAACATTAATTATGAGAAAGTGGTTCTCGCCTCCAAAAGCCCTCCAGCCCCGTCACTCCTGCCAACAAGGGTGCCTTTCTCTGGCTGTCCACCTGAGTTACTACCAGTCTCAAGTTCAGAGTCAGGCAACCGAAGCTTCCAGAGACCCAGCACATGCAAGACACAGTTTGCTCTCCGCTTCAGCCCTGACAGCTCTTACCTCTTCCCCAATCCCTGGCTTCCTTCTCTCTTCTCCTTTCACCCTTATGTCCCCTGACAGGCAGTTTGGGGGGTGAAAAATGGTTTCAGAGTCTGGCAGGAAGTAGGACCCCAGTTCTGTGGTCCAGGTTCATGACTTACTGGCTGTGTGGACTTGGCAGGGTCACCTCTCCAAGCCTCACTTGTCTTCTCTGTAAAATGGGCTCCTAACGCCAGCCCCACAGGCTTGTTGGGAGGATTAGAAAACACATAGAGAAAGCCTCTTGCCCAGTGCCCTGAACACACGGAAACTCAGCAAATGGCTCTGGGTTTTCTCTCTTCCCTGTCACCATCCCACACCCGCACTCACCTTCAGAATGCTTCGTTTTGCCATTTCTTGGTTCTCGAACAGATTTTTTTTATAGTATTTGTGATCTGTAGGTCATGACTGGCTGCCTCAGTGTCTTATATATACTACGCCTCTGGAGAGTTGCCTGCTGCCCACCATCCTCTCTCCCTCCCTTCATGTGACGCTGTTTATTGAGAGCTCACCGAACAGATTTTTTTTATAGTATTTGTGATCTGTAGGTCATGACTGGCTGCCTCAGTGTCTTATATATACTACGCCTCTGGAGAATTGCCTGCTGCCCACCATCCTCTCTCCCTCCCTTCATGTGACGCTGTTTATTGAGAGCTCACTGCGTACCCAGTGCCTGACTGATCAAATGCACACATGGCCCTGCCCTCGTGGAGCTGCCAGACCTCGAGAGAGCAGTAGCGTCCCCCCACGCTCTGCTTTCCAGACACCCTGGGGCACCTAAGAGGCTCAAGGGTGCTTTAGAGTAGACAGACCTTGACACCTGAATCAGATTGTTTCACCCCCAACAACCTCTGACACGAACAAGCAGGCAAGATCCCATTTTACAGATATGGAGAGTGAGGACCGTGTTCTATTTCCTCCAGCATCAGAGTCCTTTGTAATGTGTATCTTTGTTTCCAAAACAATATGACATACATGGCTTTCGTAACAGCTAATTTTGATGAATCCCATTGGCCACTACATTTAGGATTATATGGGCACCCCCTCGTTTCAGCTTCATGGTTTTTTCTGAGGAAATAAGTGCCATTGCCCTCATTTGGTGGATGAGGACATGGAGGAAGGTTGATTAACATGCCCACGGCCACCCCGCTGGTGAGTGTTGGGCCCTTGTGACAATCCAGGTCAGCCTGGCCTTTGCATCCACACCATGCAATATGGATAAAAGAGAAGGCAGAACATGAAAACCTGTGCTCCTAACACAAGCTCATACAACAGGCAAAGAGAGGCTGGAAAAGAAGGTGGCTCCAAGAGGAAGTTGAGGACATGTGACATCCACCACGGTGCTCTGTACACTTGCCCTGAGCCGTGGCCGCCACCGTGAGGCAGGAGGAATGGTCTGTCATCCCGACCCCTCATTGCACCAGATCAGCCCAACCCGACGCTCGTCATCAGGGCCAGGGACCAGGTCTGCATGAGCTACCTTTCCTTCTTATAGAATTTAACTTCCTGGTTATTGTTCAAGGTGTCTAACTGCTGCCATTTACTGTGTACCTACCACGCGTCAGACATTCTGCTAAGCCCACCATGCATGTCTCACTTAATTTTCAAAAAAACTCTTTGAAGTAGGCATTTCTTTATTCCCTTGATGTGACGAAGACATTGAAGCACCCAGTGGTGCCCCAGATCATACAGCTAATAAGAGAGAGCACTGAGATTCGAACCCAGGGCCAGCTGGCTCCACGCCCTTGCGTATAAACAGCATGGGCAATACCTCCCCCTCCAATGGCTTCCCATTGCTGCCAGGTCTATGCCAAGCCCGATCCTGTGGCCCAAGTGACTGCTGCATGACCTGGCCCCTCTCCACCCCTCCAACTCACCCAACCTCCATTCTCTCTCCCTCTGCTTCCTTCTCTCCTTCCAGGGCCTTCCTTCCATCCCTTAAACTAGCCAAGCATGTTCAAGGACTTTGCAATTGCTCTTCCCTCTTGGAACTCTCTCCCCCAGACCTTCTCCTTACTCTGCCTCCTCATTGTCATCCAGGTCTTCGTTCAAACATCCCAGAGGGGCCTTCCCTGCACTTTTCACCAAATCACGCCCTTCCAGGCACTGCCATTCCATGACCCTCTTTTATCTTCTTCAGAATTCTTGCCAGAGCTGAAATGATCCTGTTTGTTTATCTAGTACATGTTTATTCCTTTCTCTTCCTGCACACCACTATATGCACACCTTCCGCCCTTAAGGGCAGAAGGTCAATCTGTGCTGTACTCGGCTGAATCAGCCTTCTGAGAACAGTGCCCAGGAAATACTGTGAATGGCTCTGCAGCAGAACTTCCAAGTCTGATTAGAAACCTTTGGTCAAGACCCTTAGGACTGACAATTTGATTTCACCCAGCCATAAATTGCTCACATAACTTCCAGGCCATCTCAAGCCAAGAGGAACTCGTAAGGAGAAAGTCTCTTAAGTATACTTCCTTTGTTTTTCCTCCCAACAAACCCATGAGCTAGGTCCTTATACCATTCCAGGTGCTGGCTACATCCCAAGAGAGAGCTTTAGATAGAATATGGAAAAGCTTTAGGGCATCAAACCTATTTTGAGCCAAACATGTTTCTTCTTTAGGGCTTTTGAACTTGATATCGGCTCTGCCTCGAAGCCTTAACCTGACCTTTGCTCTTTGCACAGCCCCTCCATCTTGTCCTTTGGATCTGGGCTCAGATGTCCCATCTTAAGAGAGTCCTCTCCCTAACCAGTCTGTCCCTCTTTGGCCTTCCTTCTCACAACACTATGCTTTAATTTACTCCTAGCACGTATCTCTAGCACGCATTACTTCTATATGGAGGTGGACATGTCTCTCCCCCATTCTGAAATACATGCAAGAGCTGATTTGTGGGTTCATTTATTCCTTCATTGGCTCGAAAACTATCTGCTGAGTGATTTGAAGAAATCATGTTCTCCCGCGCCCTGCCTGTGTGACCTTGGCAAGTTACTGAGCTTGTCAGAGCCTCTGGTTTCTCATCTGTCAAATGGAGACAGTAATTAGAATCTGCCCCCATAGGGTTGGTGCAAGAATTAAGCAAGATACCATAAATAAACTTCTGAGCCCTTGCATGGGATATAAGCATTTAACAATTAAAACAAAATACTATTCTAGAGACTAAGGATGCATAAGCAAAATGAAATTAAAAACACATAGCGCTTAGCACGGCGCCTGGACAATGTGGGCCCTCAAGGTGATTATTGTGCATGATTTTCCTTCTGACATTGTAGGGAAGATAATATGAAGATGTTGAAAACTGAGGAGAGTTTCTCAGTCCTCAGACAAATCCAAGGTTGGATATTATTGACTTAGAGGCTATTTGGCTCTCCCAGTAATATTTGTACCTTTAAAACCTATCAAAAGAGTGAGTGACAATCTCTTTGAGCTTCAGTTTCCTCATCTGTAGAATAGGAATCATAACAACCCCTACCTCACAGTGTGTTCTGAGAATTAATGAGAAAATGCATGAAAAACACTTAGCACAATCCCTGGCATATAAACATGCTCAATAAAGGTAGCTATTATTATTTTTAGATTAATGTTAAGTCAATCCCAAGTAATGAAAAAGCTTCAGTAATTGGTAGTTCACATATAGAGTGAACTCTCCAATCCATGTTGTATATATTCTAATTATGACTTCACCACTCCTAGTTCTGAGTCTTTGGACAAGTCCCATCACCTCCCTGAGCCTCAGCATCCTCATCTGTAAAATGGGCA
>NW_007735659.1:0-1152 GCF_000696425.1 Galeopterus variegatus
ATATTGAACACATTGGTCTGCAACGGTAAAAGGAGAAAGTCTCAGAGGCACCCAGTTCAGCAGGTCCAGGAAGAGCGGCTGGGAGGGGCCAATCAACCCAGGTGGGGACTGTCCAATAATGCCAGCCAGAACCCTTCCTGGGTTTCAGCACCATAATGAAAGAAAGTGAGCTGAAACGCCGGGTACTGATCAAGCTTTATTAAAGGAAAAGAATCTGCCAGGCTGTGCTCAAAGTAGTGGGCAGCTGGGGCTGCCCTCAAAATGGAGGACAGCATCAGGTGTGGGGGTGAGAGAGCCTATATAGGGTGCCAAGGGCTGGTTGATACAATCAAGGAGGGGCATTATGCTAATGCAGAAGCTATGCAACCAGGGTGGAGAATTGTGCCCTTGAGAAAGCAAAAGGGTTTTTGTTTCTCAGAAATCATGAGGTTGCTTACAAAGGCAGGGGAGGGGTTCAGTGCTGAGTGCAAGACAAGGTCAGTGGCTATTTTGTGCTTATTGTGTGTACAATGGCACCAGTCTCGTCCAAGGTCCATCACCCTTCCATTTTTTTTTTTTTTTTTTAGCTTTATTTGTGGGCCATACATTATAGGCTAGGACATTCAAAAGCAAGTATATTTACAGGGGGAATTAGAACATCATAGCACATACCCAGGAAAAGAAGCAGGCTAAAACAGGACCTGAAACAACCCTAAGTTTATACCTCAGAATGATCCTTGGCATGGAGAAAGCCTACAACAATCAAAATCACAACAAAGCAAATGAACAAACAAAACAAACCCTGGGGAAAGAGGAGAATCTGGTTTCCCAAGTTAGCACATTACTAAATTCAAATTTCCAGTTTTTAAGGAAAAAAAAGTTAAAAGCTTACATAGAAACACGTAAGTATGACTTTTCCAAAAAAAAAAAAAAGTCAAAATAAACTGTTACTGATAAAGACCAGATAGTAAACCCACTAGACAAAAATTGTTTAAAAAATTATCTTAAAAATGCTCACAGAACTAAAGAAAGACAAGGATAAAGTCAAAAATATAATGTATGAACAAAATGGAAATATAAGTAAGAAATAAAGCCTTAATGCAAACAAAAGGTAAACTTTAGAGCTAAAGATACAATAACAAAGTGGAATATTTGCTAGAGAAATTCAAAGCC
>NW_007735659.1:2624-3031 GCF_000696425.1 Galeopterus variegatus
TGGCCAGTGCACTCACTGGCTGAGCGTGGTGCGGGCGACACCAAGCCAAGGGTTGTGATCCTCTTACCGGTCACGAAAGAGACAAAAAAAAAAAAAAAATTAGTTTAAAAGTTAGTATTATTCTAACTTATTTGTAACTCCATATTTTTCTACATAATTCAAGAGAATAATGCATTAGTAAAGCAACTATTAGTTTATATTTAGGGACACACAACATATAAAGATGTAATTTTGTGAAATATTTGAAAGAAGTGGAGCTTTAAAGGAGCAAAGTGTTTGTGTGCCATTGAAGTTGAGGTGGCATAAATTCAAATTAGAATGTTATAATTTAGGGCCGGCCCGTGGTTCACTCGGTAGAGTGTGGTGCTGATAACACCAAGGCCGTGGGTTCGGATCCTATATAGGGA
>NW_007735659.1:3440-5174 GCF_000696425.1 Galeopterus variegatus
GAGATCCCCTTACCGGTAATCTTTAAAAAAAAAAAAAATGTTATAATTTAAGGGTATTAAATGTAATCTCCATTGTAACAACCCAAATAATAGTTACACACTATACATAAAAGGAATTGAGAAGGAAAATGGAAACATTTTACTACAAAGAATCAACTAAATACAAAAATGATAATAATGTCTAAAATACAGGACAAATAGAAAAATGACAGAAACAACTCTCTTCTTATCAGTAGTTACTTTTTATGTAAACAGACTAAACTCTCTAATCAAAACAAAGAGATTGGCAGAACAAATTAAAAACATGTGAATCATCTGTATGCAATTTACAAGAGACTCACTTTAGATCCAAAGGTATAAACATATTGAAAGTGGAAAAAAGACTCTCCATGCAAATAGTAACTAAAGAAGAATAAGGATGGTTTTACTAATATCACACAAAATAATATCAGACATTATAATTTTAAAAGTTTATTGGATAAAGAAATACATTATGTATTAATTGAAGATTAAGTACAGCAAAAAGATACATTTATAAACATTTACACACATAATGGCAGACTATCAAAATACATGAATTGATAGAATGAATAGAATTGATAGAATATATCAATTGATAGAATTGATAGAGAAAATCACAGTTCTAAATTAATACCTAGAGACATTTTTTACTTCATTTTCAATATTGGTAGAACAACAAGACAGAAGATTAGAAAATAGAGGACCTAAACAACACAGTAAACCAACTAGATATAACAGACATATGCAGGACATTCTACCAACAACAACAGAACACAAATTCTTCTCAAGTGCACATGAAATATTTTTCAGAATAGATCATATAAGCACTATAGTTCATAAATTAAGTCTTAATAGATTTTAAATGGTAGATATCATACAAAGTATCTTCTCTGATCACAATGGGATAAAGTTAGAAATCAATAATAGAAATAGAACTAAAAAATTCACATATCTGTGGAAATTAAACAACATACTCTTAACAACCAATGGATTAAAGAAGAAATCACAAGAGAGATTTAAAAATAGTTAGTGATGAATGAAAATAAAAACACAACATACCAAAATATATGGTATTTAGCAAAAGCAGTGCAAAGGGGAAATTTTATATCTATATATGCTTAAATTAATAAACAAGAAAGATCTCACACCAACAATCTAGCTTTACTACTTAGAGACCTAGAAAAGGAAAAACAAACAAACAACAAAAAAAACTAAATTCAAAGCTAGGAGAAGAAAGGAAATAAAAATTAAAGAAGAGATTAATGAAATAGAGAATAGAAAAAATAGATAAAATCAATGAAACCAAATATTGGTTCTAAGAAAAGATCAACAAATTTGACAAACCTTTAGCTATATAGTATAAGAAAGCAGAGAAGACTCAACTTACTATAATCCGTAATAAAAGTGAAAAACTATTACCAATTCTATAGAAATAAAAAAAGGACTATAAGAGAGTACTATGAACAATTGTGGCAACAAACTGGATAACCTAGGTTGAACAGACAAATTCCTAGAAACACAAAACCTATCAAGATTGAATTGTGGAGAAACTGAAAATGAAAACCTGATAGACCTATAACTAATATAGTGATTGAATCAGAAGTCAAAACTACCTTGACAAAAGAAAGCCCTTCACCTGATGACTTCACTCCTGAAAAACAATTAAAGAATAACTAACACCAAACCTTTTCAAACTCTTTAAAAAAAAAACTG
>NW_007735659.1:6241-8652 GCF_000696425.1 Galeopterus variegatus
AGAAGTAAAAAGTGAAATTATCTGTTTGCAGATAATTTGATGATATGGTCTTATATGCAGAAAACCCTAAAACCACAAAACAAATATTAAAACTAATAAACACATTTAGCAAAGTAGCAGGATGCAAAGCGTATGCACAAAAATAGTTGCATTTCTATATATTAATAATGCACAATCTAAAAAGAAAATTAGAAAAACAATTTCATTTATAATAGCATCAAAAAGAATAAAAGACTTAGAAATCAACTTAACCAGACAGATAGAAGATTTGTACAATGATATTGCTGATAGAAATTAAAGAAAACATAAATAAAACATATCCCATGTTCATGGATTGAAGACTTATTATTAAGATGTCATTGCTGCCCTTTACAATTTACAGATTTAATGCAATTTTAACCAAGATCCTAAGAATACTTTTGCATGAATAGAAAAATCAATCCTAAAATTCATGGAAGTAAAAGGGACCCTGAATATCCATAATAACTCTGAAAAAGAAAAACAAAGTTCGAGGACCCACAGTTCAAAAAACTGCTTTTAGAACTTACTGATAAGCCATAGTAATCAAAAAGTGTAGTATTAACATAAAGACAAACATATAGACCAATGGAATAGAATACACAGTTTAGAGATAAACCCTCACATCTATAGTCAAATGATTTTCAAATTGGATGCTAACACTATCCAGTGGGGAAAGGACAGTTCAAAAAACTATGTTGTGAAAACTGGATATCCGCGTGCAAAAGAATAAATTGTACTCATACATAACACCATATACAAAAATTAAAAATGGATTAAAGACATAAATGTAAAACATAAAACTGTAAAACTCTTAGGAGAAAACAGGGAAAATGCTTCAAGACATTGGATTTGACAATGATTTCTCACATATGATCCTAAAATCACATGCAACAAAAACAAATACAGACAAATTGAACTTTATAAGAAGTAAAAAATTTGTTCATAAAAGGACACTATCAACAGAGTGAAAATGCAGCCTATGGAATGAGAGAAAATATTCACAGATCATATAACTGCACAATGAAAAGAGTTTTGAAGATGGATGGTAGTGATGGTTGCACAATAATATGAATGTACTAATACCATTGAACTATACATTTTAAAATGGCAAATTTTATGTTATGTCTATTTTACCAAAATAAAAAAAAATACAGAAAAAAAGTGCTTGTTTCTTTCTAGAGGAATACAGCGTAGCCTTCTCTTAAACATCAGAACACAGAGTATATAAAATACTTGAAATACGTAAAATACGTACAAATAGTTGAAATACATTATGTTAATTTTACCATTAACTTATAAAATGAAATTTTTGCAACTGCCAAATATTATTAAGAACTCTAAGATTCATAAAAGTAAGAATTCTGTATCTTTTTTATTGCTTATACTTTGTCAAAACACAGTACTTAGCATTTAGAACATACATTTAATTAGTTGAACAACATTATGAATATTTCATAGTATAATTAATTTAAACATTTGGGGGTAATTAAAAAATCTATAAGTACATTCGTATGTGTTTGTGTCCATACTTAAAAAATATGTTAATAAAAATATTTACAAATATAAAATATAAGCATACTTTTGTATGAATTTTACAATGTAAAATTCTTTACACTAATATTTAGTTAAGTTTATACACCACTTTTTTCACAAGTATACCCTCCTACCAAAACATTCATTTACCGTGTACTAGGAAGGCAAGTGCTGTAGCAGTTTGCCTTGTTTTCATTTACTCTGCCCATTTAATAGTTTCGAATTTAAAATTAAGCCCTTGGATGGGCCTATTGCTGAGTCACATCTCATGAGTCATGGTCTATATTACATTTCCTAACACCACCACAAGAAATGAGAAATGCTGAGTATTTTGTTTTTTAAAATAAATTTTATTATGTATATTGGAGGTTTACAGCGTGATGTTATGGAATATATAGAGAGAGTAAAATGATTATAACAGTGAAGCAGATGAACACATCTATCATCTCACATACTTACTTTTTTTGTATGACAAGAGCCACTAAAATCTATTTATGAAACAAAAATTCCTAGTACAATACAATTTCATTAACTTTAGTCCTTGTGTTGTACATTAGATCTCTAGATTTGTTCCTCCGACATATCTGCTATTTTGTATCCTTTGAATCACATTGTTCCTGCCCCTAGAAACCACTATTTTATTCTCTCTGTGTATTTGAGCTGTTTTCTAACATTACTAATCATAACAGAAATGCAAACTAAAACCCCTGTGAGGTATCACCTCACACCTGTAAGGATAGCTATTATCAAAAAGACAATAGATAAATGTTGGCAAGAGTGCAGAGAAAAGGGAACTCTAGTACACTCTTGGTGGGGATGTAAATTAATATAGCCATTATGGAAAATAATATGGAGGT
>NW_007735659.1:9900-11095 GCF_000696425.1 Galeopterus variegatus
TTTTTGCCTTGAGTGGCTTATTCCCTAATATGTGTGTACTTCATTAACATCTTAGGCTTTCATCAAGGTCAATGTTTTAAACTTAAATTAAGAAGTATAACAGGAGAATAAAACTTTGGTTTATCCTAAGGCCTTCAGGTATTTAAATAATAGTGAGAGAATGCCTTTTTTTCTTTTGCTTTGCTTTTCTGTAAAATGCGAGAGTTCATTTCTAAGATATTTTCTGAATTTAAGATTTTATGTCTGTTAACTGTCTGGAGTAATAGCAAAAAGTTACAATTTATCAAGTTCTGTAGCAGCTGTTTCAGTATTATATACTGCCCATCATTTTAGAGATTTCTTTAAGGAGTAATTTATAAAACGTGAGTTAGAAAAAACATTAAGAATTTGATAAATAGTTTGTAAATACATACTCAATGTCAAATCATAAGTATAGAGTCTCTCCAAAGCTTGTGTTCATGGTAGATAAGAGAACAGAGTAGGTGTTCTTTATCTTTCTGGCTTAAAATTTCTCTGCCAAGGATAAGAGCCAAAATAGAAAATCTACTTAGTTTAATATCACATGGTATTGTATAAGAAACCCTCTGGCTTCAGAATTCAGTCTCTATTTTCCTGTGGCATCCTCTTAGAAACAGCTCTGCATACAGATTTTTCAGTCCAAGGAAGACCTAACTGGAAACCTCCATCCTAAAGCTCCTCTGCGCTCTCCTGTAGCCAGCACCACTGCCCCCTGCTGCCATGAGCTGGAATTTCATAGGAGAGTGAAGTAAATTCCCTTGAAACTCATCACACAGGAAAACTCTGTATATATTTCCATTTAAATATATTTTTGTAAAATCCAGATCATGTTTTCTGTTCACTTATTGTCTACAAATTCCTTTTCAAAATAGAAGTTCACAATAATTGTATAAATGTATTTAATATATTTTCTATGATGTGTTTGGTTAAAAAAATTTTCTTTTTTTTTTTTTTGATTCTGTATCACATTCCAGCTCCATGTTTTTAGTAATAGCTTTTTGTTGTTGGTTTTTGGCTTTTTTTTATGAGCTTTACTCTGTAGTGGATTGATGATTGAGTAAAGAAGTCACTTCACTACTTCATCTATCAAATTTTGCTCATGAAATTAGCATTTGAAATATTTTATTTAAATGATTATTTCTTTGTTTCTTTTTAGGAAGGGCTTTCTTCTGGTCCT
>NW_007735659.1:11835-13040 GCF_000696425.1 Galeopterus variegatus
TTTCACTTGGGTCTCTTGCTATAAATAACTGTTTTTAACAGTTGTCTTTCTTTTTTGCATTATTAGTATTTATGCATATATATATATTCCTTCTCATTCTTACTAGCTGAGTATTCAATATAACAAATTTCAAAATATTAAAAAAAAAAACTTGCTTGGACATACTCAAAATCAAATAGAAACCAAAGGTACTGGAGATACAACAATCTTGATCCCTTAGAAAGGAGGGAAACTGATTTTCCTTACACATTTCTCTGGCCAGCCTGTCAAATATGAGGTCAGCAAGTAAATATATCACATTTGTGCATGTGTGAATTCATATGGACACGAAAGGGAAAGGATCAGGCAGTGAAAAGAACTGAAGTGAAAGAAAAATTAATCACCTTAAACACATACCAGGATTTCAATTAAATAATGCATTACTTTTTCTCTCATATTTACTAGAAAATCTCAACATTAGAAATATTCTCTTTCTCAGCCTCTCTATAATATATATATTTCCTTACCAATTAGAAAAGAGATTCTTATAATGAAATTGAAAGCACTTCTATAATATCTTCAGTTTCATTTTCTATTATTAAGATTATTTCTAGAATGAAAATTAACTAAATTTAGGAATACTACTTTTTGTTCATTAGTTGAATTTATATAAAACCATTAAAATTGTTCATGCTGAAATATGGATTTTATTTTTGGTTGGAACAAAATACGGCAATACTAAAAGACATTTCAACTGTATAAGAATTTTCTTGATGCCTCCAATGATAATGTTCATAAGTTCCAAATTCATTTTCATGCTACAATACCGTTATTAGAATTAGCATAAATTTTAAATGATAGGTAATTCGTATCTATTAAACAAAAGTACTCTTTATTTAATTATTTCTATTTATGAAATTATTACTGTTGAATAACTCAGAGGTTTTTAATTAAATTTCCTGATTTGCATTAGATTTAAAGTTGTAAATAGCTTTTTAGAATATATATTAAGTTGATATTGAGTTTGTGACAAGAGCACCTGACTAAAATACAGAGATTTCTATTATCATTTGAGCTATGATTCCAGAGACACCAAGGGAAAACACAAGACAAGCGATATATCAGTGATATGCACAATATTGCTAGATTCTTTCCAAGAAGACTCACCAGAGAATTGTAAAGAAAAGGGAATCAAATAATAGTACAATTAATGTTCCCAATAGAGC
>NW_007735659.1:13471-25565 GCF_000696425.1 Galeopterus variegatus
AATATTGCTAGATTCTTTCCAAGAAGACTCACCAGAGAATTGTAAAGAAAAGGGAATCAAATAATAGTACAATTAATGTTCCCAATAGAGCAATATTTTAAAAAATACTATAGCTGTAAATGGGTGAGAGAAAATACAAATAGAAACAAGAATTTTAATATTGACCAGAGGAAAAGCAAATAAGCCCTTTGCTTGTCTAATACAGAAATGCTTCCAACTCTTTCAGAGGAAACATAACTTGACTTGCATAAGACACTGTACTGATCAGTGATTAGAGTCCTGCTATTTAACAAGAAAATTCCAATTCATTCACAATTTGAAGTTGAGCTATTAGGGGATTAATACTTGAATACTCTTTCCTTTTGGAGTCTGTGGCAATGTATTTCTGTGGTTCTGATTCTCCAAGTACATCTTCACCATAGCCTTTTTTTCCCCACTTTCGTGAAGATGATTATCAATTTTTATCCTGATCTGGCATTTTTTCCCCATTATTATTTCATCCATTTTCATGACTTCCAACTATCCCTCTTATACAAATGATCCTCAAATCTCTATCTCCCATTGTAGGTCTGTTTTCCAACCCATATTTACAGACATAAATTTACTGAAATTTGCCCAGGGTGATCTGATGCCACCTTCAGTACAAAGGGACTAACTTAATTTCTTTTTCATCTTCCCTCAAAAACCTTTTCCTCTTTTTATGTTCTCTCTTTTTATTTATAAGCCACCATTCTTTTTGTTACATATTTGGCATTTTAGAACCCTGGTTGAGTCTTTTAACTCTCCTTCCTTTCACATTAAACATTCCCAAGGCCTATTATTTGTTGTTACTCCTCTCACCCCATTTTCTATATTGCTAACTATCATGTGGCTTTTGATCCTGTTACTTTAACCAGCAAAGACACACTATGTACTGAAAAGAATTTGACAGTGATGGGAAATCATACACTGTCTACTTCCTTTGCTCCTAACCTTCTCCTATGCTGATTCAGGGGCCATACATTGCCTTAATCTATTGTCAGATTTTTCTTCATTATCCACCCAAATCTTTTGGTTATAAAAATTTTGTCTTGCCTTTATAGCTCTGAATTTGAGCTCTCGTTCAAGTGAGTTGGCTTGTAATTGCTCAATTTACGTTGCTGGGTGATGGATCAAACCCAGCAAAGTTGCCTTTTGTGGGATCTCAGTGTCTGCTCTGTATATCTCCCAGTACCACTATGTGGTTACAACTTTCAAACAGAACAAACAAGAAAGCTACATCATGCCCATAATCATCTGGAAAAGAGTGAACCTTCCACCTGAATGTATTTGTCCTCTGGATCCAGCAACATGTATTCAATGGGGGCCCAAAGAAAGTGTCTTATCATACCTCAGACATCACTCTACAAACTCACTCGCCCCTAGCCAAACTGATTTTAGAAATCTGGATGCAATACTAAGGATTTCATCGATACCTAAATGAAGACATTTTATTTTCCATTAAAACCTCCTAACTCAGAGCTGATTATAGTAACACTATATTTTGTAAAGTTAACTAATTACAATTCTTTTAATCAGTTCCCTAATATTTATGCCTAATTACTTGACAGTGTAACAGTGATTATGAAAATCAGTTTAAATCAGTTGTAAGTTTTTTTGATTGCAACATTTAACCTGTGTCTGCTCACTCACTGTGTGTTGCTCACTTACCATGGCTGTACACACCCAACTTAAGTCAGTTAAGGTAGCAATGGGAACAGTGATAAATAACTCAAGAGTAGTAATGACTCAGTCAACACATTTTTTAAGAGAAATGTTAAAATGTTGTCGGAAGGGCCGAACCTGTGGCTCACTCAGGTTCAGATCCTATATAGGGATGGTCTACGGGTGACTCCAAGCCAAGGGTCACGATCCCCTTACCGGTCACACACACACACACACACAAATGTTGTCGGAAGAAAAAAGTACGTTAGAGCCCACAACAGAATTGCATAATAACAACCCAAATGTAGGTAGTTCTCACAAAAGAGATTTTAGTTTCAAGGGCTACAGTAGGTTATGATGATTATTCATATTTGGTTCCCTGATTCAGAATACTTCATGGGACATAGTATGATAATGCTTAATTAGTCTTGGTGATCCTTAGCATTCAAGATTTTTCAGCTAGATTACTTCACTTCTAAGCAATAATTGTCCTGTACTTTTCCATAAAAATGTAGATGCTTAACAAATGTTTATTGAGTGAGTGACTGCTCTAATATATATTCTCAAATTTATACAATTTAAAAAGTCTTTTTATAGTGTATTTCAAATTGATTTTGTCATTAATCATTTACACCATTTAGTATTAGAGTAATTTTAATTGATTTTGAATAAAAAGAATGTTCCTGAAGCTGAATAGTGAGTTCCAATCACAAACAGAGAAGTCATTTAGGTTTATGATGATTTCGAAACCATAAAATGGTGATGGTAATGAACCTGAAGACATTTGAATATTTTATTTTATTTGGCAGATATTTATTAAGTGAAGACTTTAGCCTTCACAACAATGGGTACATAATCTTTAAACTGGAAGTGTCTAAGCTATTCTATTTAGGGAGGCTGCTTGGTGTTTTAAAGGATAATAGTATTTCCTATAGTGACGCCCAGTTTTTTTAGTGACCATAGCATACATGGATGCAACATTCCTAGCAGCAAGGCTGGCTTCATGCACCTGCCATCTATGCAGTTGTATAAGGCTTGTGCTCAGAAAGGCTCCACACTTGTTTTAGTGCTCTGCAGTTGCTCTCTTCAAATTCTCAATAATTCTTGAATAAGAGACCATGCATTTTATTTTCCAATGGGTTCCACAACTTATGTAGCTGGGTCTGCATACTGTATAAAAAATTAATAAAATAACTTTGTAATCAGACTACTTTGAGTTTGAATCCTGGTTTTATCAAATTTTTGTAAAGTGTCTTTTAAGCTTCAGTTTCTAAATCTATAAAATGAGTTTAATTCCATTTACTTCATTATTTATTGTGTGGATTTGATAAAATATTGTGTGTAAAGTACTCTACCTAGCCATGGTGAATACTAAGTAAATTATGGTTCTTATTATTACCCTGTCGTGATGTTTTGCTAAATCACTTTAATAGATGCCATGTAAAAAATGGGTTCCATGATTAAATAAGTTGGAGATTAAAAAAATATTCTGCAAAACTTCTCAGAATTTTGTATCATGTGTTGATCCCTAAGAAGGAAGCAAAATATGTAGTTTGTTTAAAACTGATTTGATCCTGGAACACATTTATTTTTCTTTGAATGAGAATTTCAAAACAGAAAAGAAATGATTTCCTAGAATAGGAATGATCCTCACAATAAAGTAGGCCTATTGACAATCTAGGGATACCCAGAAATAAACTTAGTTTTATAGGCAACAGAACCTACATTGCAATAGATTTATTTGATGCCCCCAAATGACTTGTAGCTCTGATCCACATGTTTTGTAGGCACATGGAAGCTTCACTCACTCCTATAACACCATCACTTTTCAGAGAACCTGGTTCAAAACAACCACGTAGTAAACAGTTGTTGCACATGCACTATTTCAAAGCCTTCTCTTTACTTTTGTATCTTGGCAACTGGCTTATCCTAAATTACTTCAATGTCCCCATGAATAAACCCTGAGGTTTCTCAATATTTTTATCTTACCTCTCTTGAATTTCTTCAGCAGTTACCTCACCTCACCTCAGCTTCCACCTCATAAAGATATGACCAGAAACACACCAAACTTCTCTAGTTTCAAAGGGGCTGATTCAGTCACTGTACACCTGAGCCACAACCTCCTATTCCACATTGCTTGTTCAGATTCTACTACAACCTCTTGACCTCTTTGGGACCTCTTGTCCTCTAGCCACTGCCTTCTTCCAGTCTGACACCCTATTCCTTTCTCCCATCTTCTTTTTATTTGATGTAAAGTCCATGCACTTTTTCTAAATTCTACCATACACTTGATCATACTTTATATTTTCTTGCCCTTTTGTCTTTTCACATGCTTATTTATCTGGCAAAACTGTAATCCTGGTTGAACTCAATTATGCATTTTCACTATGTATGCATGTAAATGCTTTTGAAGAAGATCAATAGGAGAAATTAATGGCACCATAAATCATTATAAATTAATAATCACCTGTCACAGTTGGAATCTTTACATTGTTCAAAAGTCTTTTTATGTTCCTTTGGTCAGTTCAGTCCTAGAAATTTGTGAAAATTATTTCAAACCTTCTCAATCATTCTCCAACCTGCCCCAGTCCCACTCTCAATCCTAATTTTCAGCAAATAAATATACCTCTTAGTTTACAGGAAGGAAAAGGGGGGTAACTTTTAAATGGAAACTCCAACTTTCTTACATTAATTTTCATGACAATCATATATCTGTACCCATTTTATCCTCCTGTCCTGTTCTGATAATAAGAGAAGTATTCTTCTTTCTCACCTGCCGCTACTGCCTGTACCTGTGCTTCCTCTGTCTCACCTGTTCAGAAACCAAACCCTGCCAGTTATGCCTGCTCTTTCCTACATATTCAAATTTTTCTAGGTATTCCCATTAAATATGTTGAAATTATAAATCATAGTAAACTAACAAAAATATACTAGGAAAAAATCAATTCATAAATACTGGAAAGAACCCATCTGTAAACCCACAAGCCCCTTCAGTCACCACTCTATTTCCCTCTCACATTTTATAGTGATACATCTCAAAAGAATTGCTTGTACTAATTGTCTCCATTTATTATCTTTTTACTCCCTCCTCAATCTGTTCTGAGTTGATTTGTACCCATATCATTTGACTAAAGCACTTCTCACTAGGTCATCAATGATCCAATAACCTTAAATCTGTGGTCATTTTTCAGACCTCATCTTTTTTCCCCAGCAGTATTTAACATAGGGATAACTGCAACATTGATATATTTTTTACCTATCTTTCTTTTTTGTGTATCATAACATAAAGTATCCTAATTTTTTCCCTACCTCCTTGCCAGCTACTTACTACTTTCCCATGCAGTCTAATTTTTGTCTATCAGTTAAATATTGGAGGACCTTTATACTTAATCCCCTGTTTCAATTATGCATAAAGCAAGGCATATCAAAATTTAATGTCTTATAACAACATGCTGTGGACTTGACCAGGCAACTACTTAGCATGGGATTACAATTGCCCAGTTTTCTTTCCTTTTTTACTAGTTTTGCAATGAAATATGAGTGGAAGTAATAATTGTCCCTTCTAAGCCAGGGTTTTAAGAAACCATCAGAATTTCTCTATTCTCTCTCTTCTCTCCTGCATGGATGCAGGCAACTCTAAGGTCATAGGGGTGGCAGAATCACAAGACAGAAGAAGCATGGGCCCTGAGTCATCCCATATAAAAAGCCATGCAACCAATCACAAATGGCTATATTGGACTGCTGGATAAATGAGGAATAAACTTCATAATGTTAAGCCACTGACAATGTTGGAATTTGTTTATTTGAGTAGCTAATATTATTCTAGCTTATTTAGCCTACATGGCTTAAGACAGTCTAGCTTATCTTACAACTGCAGCCACACTTTGTGCTTTCCCTTGCCTCACTGTGTTCTCTTCACTGGACTTCACGTAGTTATGTGAATGCTTTATTCTATTACAGGGTCTTGTACATGATATTCCTTCTGCCTGGAGTGCTCTCTACTACTTTTATGAAGTTTACATCCAGGCATCAGTAGCAAGTACTGTCACTGGTCTACCCAGATCCTTTTGGATCCCTTTTTGTTAATCTATGTGCTTTTCCAACCCCTTTCTATATGCCTTTGCATATAAGAGCTCACATGTGAAATTTTCTTGGAGGATTGCCCTCTGTCTACTGCTATTTGTTACTTTGTGCAAAATCACACATTTATTTAGCTTTTGCCTTCTTTCCTCTCCTGCTTTTCCTACTCTTGAGAGAACTTCCTTAATAAATCACTTGAACTAAAATACTCATCTCAATATCTGTAATCTGATTAATCTGATCTAAAGCAGTATCTCTTAGCTCTCAGCTTAAATGTCACTTATTCAGGGAAGCCTTTCCTGATGCTCCAGAAAAGATTATATTCTCTATAATAAGTTTCTTTTTATGACAACTATAATTTGACCATAGGGAACATTTTGTCTTTGCTTAGTGCCTGGCATGGACCTGACCCTCAGTAAATACTGAATGAATAAATGGAGGGGGAAAAAAGAAGGAAGAAAGGATTAAAAGAGAAAAGATAGAACTCCTATTAGTGATGGCATGAAAAAGAATCTAACTTTATCAGGAAAAAAAATCATCATAGTGTTTGCAAAATGTTGTTTAATCTCTCATTCCAATTGGAGAATCAAATTGCATTTCAATCAATTTAAATTACAGAAAATAACTTTGAGAAATTATTTTGGGGGGTGTTTATCATTTCAAATGTTTTATTACTTACTAACATCCAGTTGACTTTTTTCTCCACTGGGCCAAATTAGAATTTCTTATAAACTCTAAGCAAGAGGCACCCTACATCATTTCTCTATACAAATATTTTCAATTCAATTAATAGTTATTTGTTGGGCTCTATTCTGCACTAGGCCCCTTATTAGCCATTGGAAATTCAGGAGTGACATAGACAAGCATAGTCCTTAGTTTTATGAGGCCTTAAATATAGCAGGAGATTGAAACATTCCATGAATGCTTTATTATAATTCTATTAAGTTCTTCAATATAAAGTGATTGTATAAATATTTAGACCTCTCAAAGGTACATGTCCCTTCAATATTTTCCTGGTCCTTATTGGAATAATGTGAAGGCTTTCCGATTTCCCATTTTGCTGTTTTTGTGCACCTGGCCCTTTTTAGGGCAGCCTCTAAGAATTGCTTGTTACAACTAGAAATGTGTTTGGGTCAGTTTAGTCTCTCCCAATCCCCTAAAGAAGATACTGTGCTAGGAAGGAGAAATGAGAAGGGATTAGAAAGAGATTTATATTTGTACGTAGGGCTCTTCAGGGAACCGTTGAGACTCCTAATGGAAGGCAAAGTAGAAATGTTTTGGAGGCATGCACTCACCTGTGGACCTGGGAGAGCCGCCTGAGAATGCAAAGGCAGTAGGAGGCCAGGAGAGGTTGATTGGACTTTGCAAAGCTGGGGCATGAAGATTGAGCTTTCCAAGACCTTGCATAATTTGTAGAGTAGGGCAGCCTGACTGAGCAGCAGAAATTCTACGCTGGAGAGCAAAGTTTGCCTGAGGTGGTGTGAAGCAGCTGAGCAAGGAAATCTGCTGTGACTGGATATTGCAATGTGGGCAATCCACCTGTGAATAATCAATTTTTGGCTGATGACTGTATATGCCTCTGGGTGTTTTTGAAATACTCATTCTTACCAGGATAGGGTCTGATAATAATTAGTTGTTCTATAATCTGCTACATCTCTCAAAAGTGATTTTTATATTAAGCAGAATTACCCTCTGTTTTAAAGCTGGCAACTCAGGCTCACATGTTACTTATTTGTAATTATTACAGATCTTTTCTTTTTCACCTAGGCAACTTGTTATTACGTTGCAATCATTTATATTAACAATGATCTCCATGTAAAGCTACACACACTCTTGCAAAGTATTGCAATGTCAACAGCTTCCAATTCTTAGGTAAAATGATTTGGTTTGTGGGATTTACTATTCCTTGGGGGTTCGCATTTATTTCTTGGATATGGAAGTTAAACTTGCCAAAGTTATCTAAGTAGTTTTCAGAAGTTTCCCTTTCAAACAGGAAATGGCATTTTTATGTATCCAGGGCTGTGGAAACGTAAAAGAGATCGTGTTTATTATAGAACTGCCTATAATCATGCCACAGTCCTATACAGGTAAGAACAAGGAACTTTATTCCATTTGAATTTTTAAAAATCCACTTGAGACTATTTCTACCCAGAAAAGCAAAAATATCCTGAACTATTCTGAAGTATTCAAATGATGTGAGTGAATACAGAACATTTGAGGTGGTCTAAACATATAGGTCACTCCTTTTTGTAATTGCATGAGTCTCAACTGAATGTAAAACTACCAGCAGTAAAATATCTTTTTAGAAAATGTGTGGGGACAATAGATCTCTGTTTAAATTCTCTGGTGTAGAAACATATTTTTCATACAGTACAGTCCTATCTTGTTTAATCCAAAGGAAATAAGGGTTCAATAAGGTAAAATAAGGTCAGATTTTGCCTAAAACTGATTGAATATAATTTTTGCCTCCTGTAGGTGTGGAGTAGTTTGTAGAAGGAGCTGAAAAGAAATGAATGATGATGGAGTTTTGGAATCTGCAAAGTGATCTGAGACCACAACAAAAATTGAAAGATCCAGGGAGGATCCTGCAAGGAGGCAAAGGGAGGGGAATCCATACTCTGGAATGTGACTATATATCTCTTATGGTCTCTCACCTCTTGAGGTGACCTTTCTGATAGCAAATGTCTTACCACTGAATTTAGTGAATGGCAAGACTTTGATTAGAAACCTGAACTTCCATTGTTTCATTTTAACGGACTCATTAAACAAATACATTTATGAATTATAGAACAATATCAATTCCTCATATGGAAAATATGGCTGAGGCCTTTCAGAGCAAAAGAAAGATTTGACAACTGAGAAGAGAAAAAGAAATAGCAGAACACGAGGGCACTCTGCAGGACAGCTAGAGGAAGACAAATTAAGAGGCAAACTATGCTAAGTTTTGGAATTGAGGCATTTTCTAGATTCATAATTTCAAGAGGTACAAATCTAAGGCATCAAGTAATACTTTTATTGAGACTATTTTCTCTTCAGTTATTTGCATTGAACTTCTTAAAATTACGAAGTTGTTTCCTGTAAATTATCCAATTTGAACTTCAAAACAATGTCATCAGAAATAGCTTTTTTGGCCTGATTTTATAGGTCAACATTAAAACTTAAAGCATTAAAACTTAAATGTTAAAAAACTTTTTAAAGATCACACAATTAGCATTTGATCAAGGCAAGAAATATACATGTTTTTGTGTCTTTCCTGTAAATTATCCAATTTGAACTTCAAAACAATGTCATCAGAAATAGCTTTTTTGGCCTGATTTTATAGGTCAACATCAAAACTTAAAGCATTAAAACTTAAATGTTAAAGAACTTTTTAAAGATCACACAATTAGCATTTGATCAAGGCAAGAAATATACATGTTTTTGTGTGTGAAAGAAGTCTTTTTACCAAGAAAAAAAATTGACGTATTTATATATTTTACCTTATTATGAGACACAAATAAGAATTTCAATGAGTTTCTTTTTTCCCTTCCAGTTTTTGGGGAAAAAAAAGAAGAGAATAATTATTTCAAATTAATAAAATTCAAAGACAACAAAAAGTCTATATCTACAGACTATGTATGAAATATGTACCCTGGGGAAGTTTTCAGTTCACTGTACTATTATTACACCTTCTTCCCTAAGTAAAAATATGCCTTTGTTAGACTATGCTATTTCGATATTCTTCCTTTAAAACCTTGAATGTTTATTAATGCATGTGCATATTCATATACATGTATACTTCTCTGGGATAAAATTTAATAATAGCATCAATGGCAGTAGTAATAATAAACGCTGCTATTTATTGCCCACTTACAATGAGCAAAACTTGTGTACACGGAAAGAATCTCACTTAATCTTTATAAAAACTATAAGAACAGCTATTAGTAATAATAAACGCTGCTATTTATTGCCCACTTACAATGAGCGAAACTTGTGTACACGGAAAGAATCTCACTTAATCTTTATAAAAACTATAAGAACAGCTATTATCCTTATACGACAGATGACAAATCTAAGGCTCAGAGAGGTTGAATAACTTGGTATAACTGGGATTTATAACTCTGGTGTATGAAATAAACCGGTGGGATTCTAAATCAAAGAATGTAAAATTGTTTATTGATCTATATACCACCTAAAGCATTTATTAGACAATATGTGGTATACGGTAAACGCCATTGTTTGAAAAGTGATGCTTCATCACATACAAAAATGCTCTTTGTAACTTGGAAGACAGATGACCATGCTGGTACGGAGAGAATATTATGCAGTGTGTTTTTTGCTTTTAGGGCACTAGCAAGTCCTCCAAAGGTCAGGTATTGAACAAGACTATGATAAGTCAAAACCAGCCTTTGGAGACATCAAATCACATAAAACTCAGCAATATGAAAACAGCCACAGGGAGACATTTCATTGCCTTCTTTCTAAATCCCTACACATATCATACTGTCAAAAAGTACAACAATTGAGGATTAATACCAAATAGCTATACCTACATCTGTATCACTGAAAATAGAGAGGCTGGCTTTTTTTCCCACTTGGCTTGTATCAAATTCTTTCTGTTTCCTGCCAGTTATTTTGGGCCCCTTTCCCATTCTCATTCGGTACTTTACCTTCTAATGTCACACTGAGATCTTCCCAAGCAATCAGTAATGCTGCTCAGGTTTGGTTAGTGGCTCTGATATCTTTACTTTTATTAATGAATCTTCTGGGATGCATTTAATATCCCCATAGACTTTAGAACTAAGAAATCACACACATCCACAAAAGGAATGAAGAAATCGCAATCCACTTCTTGGAGTAAATTCTTCATATTGGTAAGATGAATTTTATAAGGACTATTAAGAAGTATGCATTTTCAATTGACAGTACAATATTTTGGTGTCTAGTGGTGCTTTCAATCTTTAGATTTCTCCAATATTTTCCTTCCTCAATGTCTGTTTCTTTTTAATTCTCTCACAATTTCCTCCGTAAATTGAATTCATATTTTTCTCAAATATTATATTTTTTGCCTTCTATTTCTTGATAATTTTAATGTGAACATTTAGTTTTATTTTTTGTATGTATAATGATTCTGGACACTGTCTTTGTTATCAAAATGTGATTTGTGGAAAGCTTTTATTTGTAAGGGAGGATTTTCCAACTCCCATCCTACTCCTGAGAGATCTTGAAGACGAATCTCTTTATCCCTAGGTATTAGTCTTGGGGATGAGCAAGACCTGTAGAAATTGCTGTCTGCCTGAAAGATTAGGCATGAGAAAGGAGAAAAATAATTTAAAGGCTAAAAGAAAAGGCAGAGGAACAGAACACAAGGATAAAAAATGAAAAAATACTACTGATGTACAGAGGAAAGAAAGAGAATAGAGAAAATTGTTTCATATGGAATGAAAAGAGTGTTCTGGACTTTTATCCCAAATTACTTCAAACACTGTACTATCCCTGTGTCATGCTTTGCAATCTTCCTATCATCACATCTCTCTTTTCTGAACTTTGGGGTAAATATTTTGTACAGATCTTTATTGTCCTTTACCATTTTTCTTGCCCTGACTCTAATCTCATCCCTGTTCTCATTTAACTGCACTTCACACAAAACACCCCAAGCTTCTTAAAACCTTGATTTGTCATTGGTTTCTAGCAGCTGCTCTTTGGATCCATCAACATGTCAAAACGTCAGGCACTGACACTGGTATGTGGGTATTGCTTGTGGCAATTGTAGAAAGACTTGAAGATTTTCCATTCAGTATACTTTGCCAGTAGTATGACTTTGCAGCAGTAAGTATATAACACTGCTCTATTATATTTTATCATGGAGAACAGAATTGGACTGAAACATACAGTGATCATACTTTTGCATTTTGCAAATATAATAGAAAAAATGAGTAAATTGTGGATATCTTATCCAATGTCTACACAGAAAAAACTGCAGATGCCCATGAGTTTTAATTATTTGGGAAATTAACCTATTGCTACTGAGTAGAAATAAAAGCATATGTATAAAAAACTGAGGACTAATTGGGGGTATGTTTCCTCAAATACGAAAATTAGATTCTTTTAAATTTTCAAGACCATACGTAATATACACCTGAAATTTGTTTGAAAGTCAATCTAAGATTTGCATGTGAATAATGTGGATCAACGACAAAAGAACTACAAAATCTGATATCATCTCAAATTTTGGTTATTTAGGGCCGGCCCGGTGGTGCACTGGATAAGTGCGCCGCTTGGGAAGCTCGGCGGCGCTCCTGCCCGAGGGTTCGGATCCCACATACAGACCGGTTCCCGCTCACTGGCTGAG
>NW_007735659.1:26469-32190 GCF_000696425.1 Galeopterus variegatus
TGAGGGTTGCGATCCCGTTGCCGGTCCCCGGTCCGGTCCGGGGGCAACACTGAGGGTTGCAATCCGTTGCCGGACACGGAAAAGGACAAAAGACAAAAAAAAAAAAAAAAAAAATTTTGGTTATTTAGGTACTGTCTTCCTTATACCTTGCAATCTTCATGGGCATCCAAGATCAAGGCAGGAAGAAGTCGAGACAACCTCTTATTACCAGAGGATCTTGAAAAGTTGAGCCAGGCAATCCCTTTTTACACTGGCCTGCTGTCCTATTCTTTTTCTCTCCATAAGGCTTAAGGTAGAAGGTCCTGTTTCCTCCTGTCTTTAAATTTAGGTGCCTGAAGCATGAACACTTGCAATCACACCACCAATGGGTAGGGCCTTAAGGAGCCTTCCCTCAATGACCACTCTTGTCATGTTGCTTTCATTGTAAGATGCTAACCCTTAGATTATTTTCTTTAGCTACATAGTGAAGGAAAACTCCAGGTAGTCCTTGCTCTTAGAAGACTACACTTCATTTCCTATTCTGGTTCTCTAAGCTTCTGCTTCTCTAGGTCTTATAACATCAGACACAAAATACTTTCTTCATAATTTGTCAAGCATCAGCATTATTAGAAGTGAATAAAACTGATTTTAGACTATTTCCAGCAGTACCTTCCTTCTCTAAGGGAGTAAGAACTGACAAGTTCATACTGATGATTATTCTATAATCAAAGATTTCATTGCTTAGGAGCAAAATTGTACAGGAGAGAATCAATCATCAGCTAAGCCCCAAGGTCAAGATCTCTGCCTTTGTTGTGGGATATCCAGACTCATATCGCTAGATAAGCAACTCTAGGATTCATAACATTACATGCATTTTGCCATAACATTACCAGCATTTTGCCATATAGATTAAGAATCAGTTTGATGAGTAACTATTTAGATATGTGTTGTTTTAACCACCGTTTGTAATCTGGATATTTATCAAATTTAAGATATTTATGTATAAATTTATGAATCTACTTCTATATAGTCCAAATATTAGGATCTTTAGAGAAGTTCTGTGGAAAAAAATTAAGAATATTACTTCAGCTAAAAATGAGACTTTTTATTTTTCTCAGCAAAAGCAGTCTTTAATGACCCCACAGATTTCATAAAAGTCAGTATTGACCTATAATATTTTTGGTCCATCTATGTGTGGGGATGGGTAGGGGAGTCAGTCATAACTACACATATTTAGTCAACTATCCTGGGGGAATTATGATAGAAATGTACTACTCAGAGGGACAGAAAAGGTCAAATTCCAAGGATTTGTAAATGCTACCAACTATTTATTTTTCAAATCAATTGAGATTTCAGGAAAAAAAAAATAACAACTTTTCTTTTTAAGAATAATTGTCTTGGGCCGGCCCTGTGGCACACTGGAGAGCGCGCCACTTGGGAGCGCAGCGGCGCTTCCGCCAAGGGTTTGGATCCCATGTGGAGACCAGTTCCCGCTCACTGGCTGAGCACGGTGCGGGCGCAACACCGAGGGCTGCGATCCCGTTACCGGTCAGTAAAAAAGACAAAAAAGGGGGAAAAAAAAAAAGAATAAAGAATAATTGTCTTTAGGAAGTTTCCAAAGGAAATATAACAAATAGAGCTGTCAGTAATAAAGCTTACTCTTTTAAATAATAATATGGGCATATTGCTATAAAGAAATAATAATTCAGGCTTAATTAATTATTATTAGTTATATAACTGAAATTTCCTTTATTGAATTTTACTGGAAAATTGTTTATTTTATTGTATTTATATATATGGAAATTAAATAATTGAATACATGGTGAGCCAACAGTGAAAAATAATATTACTCTATGAGAACTGCAGTGTAGACATGTACCATATGCCTTGCTTTGAAAAGTGCATCAGGAGCACAGAGTATTTATTTTAAGAATGGCAGTATACATCTTTACTAAAATGGAGTGCTATCATTTGAAATACAACCTTTTTACTTCATTCTGATAGACAAGCCTTACACAAATTTTATACAGTGTTTTTGCACCCTTATTGTGCAGTTGCTGTTGCTTTGTAGTTGGTTCTCTAAGCTTCTGCTTCTCTAGGTCTTATAACATCAGACACAAAATACTTTCTTCATAATTTGTCAAGCATCAGCATTATTAGAAGTGAATAAAACTGATTTTAGACTATTTCCAGCAGTACCTTCCTTCTCTAAGGGAGTAAGAACTGACAAGTTCATACTGATGATTATTCTATAATCAAAGATTTCATTGCTTAGGAGCAAAATTGTACAGGAGAGAATCAATCATCAGCTAAGCCCCAAGGTCAAGATCTCTGCCTTTGTTGTGGGATATCCAGACTCGATGGAATCAGTGGTGCAGATGGGGACAGAATTCAAAATTTCAGCCTCTCAGCCTGAATTATATTTTGAAATAGTCTTCTCCTTAAATATTGTATGTGTGTTGAAAGTGCATAGAGCATTAAAAATGAGACAGTTTTGGAAACATCACACACACTCACATACATAATGGAAAGAGTAGATACTTACTTCTTAAAAAAAAAGGTCTATTTCCAGTTTTCAAGTTTCTAAAGTATATCTTTGTCTCCCCTATAAATAGCCTCCTCTTATCCCACATCTTCTGGGTTCACTTGCTTAATTAATGGTTGGTGCACAAGGTTTCTATACTGTTAATGGCAAATTATTGTTTCACAGGCTTTCACAAAATAAAGCTTGGTTTTAGAAATGGTTATCTGTCAGCTAATTTTGTAGAAAAAAATAGTATTTTATCTTTTCTGATATTTAGGTATTATAGTAACATACTGTGGATCATGGGTGATGAAACAGCACTGTGTGTTGGAGGCCTCTGTTCCAGAGAGCTGGACTGTTTGGGAGAGTGTGCTGCAGCAGAATATCTTCGTATGGCCCTTTTCATCTGCATCCTGAACAGCTGAAAGAGAATGGCCTCTCTTGACTTACCAATGCTCGCTACATCCTCCTAGTTCCATTTGGGAAATAGAAAGAGTCATCTTGCCTTCTCAGCTGAATGAACTATGTTAGCGTCAGGGATGGGAACCTTGGTCCAAGGCAGATTTTGATTCAATAGATCTGGGTGGGATGGATATAGCCTGCATTTCTTTTTTTTTTTTTTCTTTATTTTTATTTTATTTTATTTTATTTTGTTTTTATTTTAACTTCTCAATATGTATTGTACTTGATTTTTGTGACCCCTTTACCCATTCCTCTCCCCCCCCCAACTCTCCCCTCCCCACCACATCATATGTATTCACTTGTCTTAACAAGGTCAAGGAATTGTTGTGAGAGTTGGTCCAAGGGCTGTGGTTTATTGTTAAGCTGCTTTGGCCTGCATTTCTAACAAGCTCTTGAGGAGCAAGGAGCTAAACAATAAGAATGCTTTATTCTAAGTGCAGCCTGTTGTGAGGTTGTGAGTAGATATCTGCTGTCAGTTGAGTGGAAAGGTAAGAAGATGTTTTGGAACAGTAGAATACATAAGGAGATAGAAAATTAAGAGATTAAAAGGTAAAGGAGGAGATAGAAAGAATGCAGTTAAAAGTAACAGAGCAGAATAAAGAACTGCAGTTAAAAGTAACAGAGCAGAATAAAGAACTGGAGAACACGTTAGAAGGAACTGGTCTCCATGGGAAATCTATAGTCAATCTGCTAAAGCAGCCAGTCATCTGGCCTGAAAGAGAGGACTGCATGGCCACAATAGAGTAGCAAGAATCATCTTAGTAAACTGTCAAGCATAGTCTTGGCAAAGAGCTTCTTTTTGAATTGGTATAACTGCCTTGCAGCTCTGATGGCTTAATACTGAAGATGTGCAATTAAAAGCCAGGAGATCCAGACTTAAGTTTTTTTTTTAACTTTTTTTTTTTTTTTTTAACTTTGTTGCATAGGTGTGGCTTAATACCCAAGCTGGTTGTCCTTCTCAATAAATACATTTTTTCACAAACATTAAAATTCTAAGGGCTCAAACATTTACCCAAAACTTTATGAAAAAATATTCACTGTTTGAAGCCAACTAAATCTATAGTGATTGAATATAAACTAAACAGACCTAGGAAGAATTCTAAATGGTTCAACTATTGATAAAAGCCTTTCTGTAATTATGAGAATAGCATAAAGTTGCAAGTATTCAATTTTCCAGACAAGAGAACTATGCTTTTTTAATTAATAAAGCACCTATTTTTTTTCTTTTTTTTAAATGCTCAACTTTCCTGTTGACATTTTAAAAGTAACTTTGGCACTTATGATTGATAATAATAACTTGTCCATCTTTCATCACTTTATTGATTTGTCTGTTTTCTTATGGCTTTTTTCTTGGATCTCATTTAGCATTTGGGTACACTTTATTGATTTCATCCTGTGGTCAATTTGCATTCAAAGTTTGCCTTCGGTTCAGTAGAATTCTTCAATATTACAAGAATTTGTTTATAATTTTGGATATTAACAATGAGTTTCAGAGGCGATTGTTTGAGTCATCTGCTAAGGTTGCCTAAAGCAAATTCATAGTGTATGAAGACAAATTTATTCACATAAACTAATTAAGAGTTATTTAAATACTCAATGATTTTGAAAATACTGTTAAAATGAAATAATTTTATAATACATTTCTAGCCACAGCTCTATAAAGAGACTTTTGTGCTTATTATATACAGTGAGGGAGAGAAAAGAAAGGAGGACAGAGCATCAGCCTCCATTCCTATTAGACAGTGCGCTGCAGTTAAAATTCAACTGCAGGTTGTGTAATGTGGCCATAGTTTCACAGGCTTTCACAAAATAAAGCTTGGTTTTAGAAATGGTTATCTGTCAGCTAATTTTGTAGAAAAAAATAGTATTTTATCTTTTCTGATATTTAGGTATTATAGTAACATACTGTGGATCATGGGTGATGAAACAGCACTGTGTTTCTTTTCTTACTGTTGAGTTGTTTGAGTTCTTTGTATATCTAGATATTAATCCCTTGTTGGATATATAGCAAATATCTTCTCCCATTCTGTAGGTTGTCTTTTTGTTTCATTAATTGTTTCTTTTTCTGTGCAGAAGGTTTTTAGTTTGATATAATCCCATTTGTTTATTTTTTCTTTTGTTGCCTGTGCTTTTGGGGTCATGAAGTCTTTGCCCATTCCTATATCCTGAAGTGTTTCCCCTTTGTTTTCTTTTAGGAGTTTTATAGTTTCAGGTCTTATATTTAAGTCTTTAATCCATTTTGAGTTGATTTTGGTATATGGTGATAGGTATGGGTCTAATTTCATTTTTCTACATATGGATGTCCAGTTTTCCTGTTTATTAAAGAGGCAGTCTTTTCCCCAATGTATGTTCTTGTTGCCTTTGTCAAAGATCAGTTGGCTGTAAGTATGTGGGTTGATTTCTGGGTTTTCTATTCTGCTGCATTGGTCTGAGTATCTGTTTCTATGCCAGTAAAACAGTAACCATGCTGTTTGGGTTACTATTAGCTTTGTAATATATAGTTTGAATTCAGGGAGTCTTATGCCTTTGGCTTTATTTTTTTATTTGCTCAGGATTGCTTTGGCTATTCAGGGTCATTTCTTGTTCCATATGAATGTTAGTATTGTTTTTTCTGTTTCTATGAAGAATTTCATTGGTATTTTGATGGGGTTGCATTGAACCTGTACATGAGCAAAGGAGTTAAATAGAAATTTCTCATATGAAGATGTACAAATGGCCAACAGACACATGAAAAAATGCTCAACATCATTCAGCAT
>NW_007735659.1:32958-34152 GCF_000696425.1 Galeopterus variegatus
AACATGGATGAACTTAAGAGAAAAGCAAAACAAGCCAGGTACAGAAAGAGAAATACCACATTCCCTCACTTATAAGCAGGAGCTAAAATAAATAAAGAAAAAACAGAGAGTAAGAAAGAAAAAGAGAAAGATACAATCATAATAATCCATTAAACTTTCAAAAAAAGATAAAAAGAGAGAACAGAACTGTGGTTTTTAGATGTGGGAAAGGGAGAGTGGGTGTTGAGGGTCACAAAGATTGATTGCAGTTTACACACGAGTATACTAATTATCCTGATTTGATCATGACATATTGTTCACATATATTGATATTTGATTCTGTACCCCACACATGAATGTAATCAATTATCTTTCAATAAAAAACTATCAAAAAACAAAAACAAAATAAAATAAAGATCAACCTTGCAAAAAAAAAAAAAAACTAATGTGTAATGAGATTGGTCAGAATGTACATCATGTACATCATAGCAACAGAATGTAATTTTACCAAGACATCATGTATATCATGGAGCTTTTCTGCTGAAAAATCCTGCTGGCCCAAATGTATTATAATACAGTTTCACTTCATAATTTGGTATTGTTGTGTTAAAAGATGAGATGATGTTTTGGAAGGAAATGTATCTGGAATTGATCTGAACTCTCTCAGGCTAGAGGTAATTCAGTGACAAGCCTTTTAGAGAGATGATGAATGTAATGTAATGTAATGTTTCCAAACATGAATTTTTACTGGGGGGAGGGGAGAACCTAATTAACCAACCTAAACTACTTCTATTCAAACACTCCAGAAAGATAACACCAGTCACAAATGTTAAATATCTGTTTTGCTTTACTTTGCTTACTCATGCATTTATTCAACATTTGCAATGGCAGTTTATCTAAAATTAGGTCCAAAGTAATTTAGGCAGCTATACCCTATGTGAAAGATTCTGTAGAAAGCTTTAAATCATAGTGACAGCCTTTAGAACTTGCTTAAAGGAAATTCATTTGTGAATAACTCCAGAAGAAACAATAGAAAAAAAGAGCTGTGGGTATATCCGTAAGGTCTCATAAGAAATTACTCAGCATTCAGACGTGTGCTCCTTTGAAAGAATGGAATTAGATGTATTGTTTTCTGTGTTTTATATGCCTATTTAAAAGAGAATAACAGCATATCTTTATTGAGTATTTATTCTGCATTAGGTACATATTTTGGTG
>NW_007735659.1:35108-37735 GCF_000696425.1 Galeopterus variegatus
GCTCCCAAGCGGCGCACTGTAGCAGTGCACCACCGGGCCGGCCCAGAGAGGAGCTTTAAATGCCAGCAGGCGGATTCCAGCTCACAGGTTTCAAACTTCTGTGCTGTTTTTGTTCCACCCAGTCCTATTACTGATTTCTGTATAAGTATTATGAACATTGGTTTTTCCAGCTTTCACAAGTAAGCCAAAGTCATTCTAAAATACTGATGGGGATTTCTAGAGTTAGCTCTTCTGTAAATTTCTAAAATTTAGATCAAGTATTTAGTTATATAGGTACTGCTTGAATATTACAAGTATGTCCATAATCATAAAATAATAGCTGTCTGCAATACATGAATTTAACCGTCGAGTGCTGCTGTTTTAGATTCAAATGTGTTGATAAATCGGTGTAACTTAGAGACGTGGAGACTAAATTTATAATATTATAAAACAATCTCAATGTTTTATCCTGAAAAAAAAGTTCAGAAACTCATTTAATTTTGGAATATATTGTCTTTTAAGTTGTGTCAAATTTCAAGAACAAAGCAGTTTAAAACATTAGTAGTGCAATTTTTAAAATGTTAATTACAACACTTTCCACAAATTAGATGCTCTGAGCTCTGACACCAAAGGTGATAGAAGGGAAGGTGTTTATCATTTTATGAAATGACACTTTAAAGCATTTTCTCAGAAGGTTAAATGTATATGTAACTTTAGGGAGTTGTATGTGAAACAGTCTAGGTTAATAAAGACAGCACCTGAGAATCTGAAAAAGAAAATATGAGACATCTGGGCTCCAAGAAAAAAGTCAAGTGTTTCTATCCTAAGTGCTTTCCAAAAGCAAAAGCAAATTAATTTCAATAATCTTTGCAATTCGCTCATTTATTTATTTTTATTTATAATCATGAAACATGATTTCCCTTTCTTGAAGAGTAATTTGGACAATGACTTATTTAACAAAGCACTGAGTGAGTAGTTAACCTGAAAACTTAGGGAGAACAGGCTTATATCTACTTCTGGGTAAAAGGATGTAGTTTCAACTTTTACTTCTAATAGGGCAATGAAAAGTTACTATAATTGTCTGAGGAAATTCCCAATTTCTTAGAATGGCTTCATCATGCAACCTCAGCTACGGCCTCACAAAAATAACTTTTACTCTGAAACACACATGTTGAGGTCTTGTTGCTTTTGATTATGGTATGCCTCAACCCTCTTTTTAAGATTTAGTTAAAAGTCTACACTCTACATAGAAACTTTGATGATGAGTAATTTTAGCAGAAATAATTGTTCTGTCTTAGAACCCCCAAATTCTCTTCAAATCTTTTACCATAATATTAATTTAATTTTGTCTTTCAGAGTTCTTACTTGTTTATATACATGTAACCCATCATTTCAACATGTTTACACAATGGACCATATGTCACTGCTAAATTTCCTGCTTAAAAAATTAATAACATGCTTTCTAGAGTTTACTATAAAAGGTTTGAAATATCACCTGTACAACATGTTTACACAATGGACCATATGTCACTGCTAAATTTCCTGCTTAAAAAATTAATAACTTGCTTTCTAGAGTTTACTATAAAAGGTTTGAAATATCACCTGTGTCCACACTCCCAGAGTTATCTTTGTTTAGTTTTCTGCTTTTGCTACCATTGTATACACACATATATATAAATACCTACATAATAAAATAAAGATCATATGAAATACACTATTTTTTGTTCTTCATCACTTAAACGTATTTGTATGTATATATTTCTTTACACTTAAACACTTACAAGCATTTAATTTTAACAGTATCAATGTCAATCTTAAGTATGTATTTTATATAAACATCTCTAAAGACATAGCAGATTATTGTTCCACAATTTTTAAATAAAATCAATTTAATGTAATTATTCATAAATCTTTTTGCACATTTTTGTATTTTTGTAAGGATTGTTCCTAGATATGAAAATTTGAACTTCTGAAATTTACTGCCCTTTTGTTGTCCAAAACCTTTATTCTACTTTGTATTTAAACCATCATAGACTTTTCAACCTCCTCTAATAATGACAAGCCAGTATACATAAAGTTATTTTAATCAATTTACCTTTGTTATTTTGTAAGTCTTCTGTTCATTTTATTTACCCATTTTTAATTGGAGTTTTTAAAAATTGAATTGAAAATCCTTTATGGATTGATGTTAAATATTTTATTTCTTATAGGAATTGTAAATATTTACTTAACATTTTAATTTCCTTTAATTGACAAAATGTCTTCATTTACTTTTCTTGACAAACAGAATTTTCAAGTTCATTAATTGAACAAACAATAAGAAATTCATCACTTTGATCATCTAACATCTCTGTGACACAAAAAATACTAGCTTTTGGAAAACTGAGTTCCAGTCTGGTTCAATTTTTTATTCTCTATAATAATAACATATTAGACAATAGAAAGAGTCATTACATGGATAAACAAAAGAATGAATGATTGAGTGATAATTTTTGATCTGATGCTTATTTTAAATGTACCTCTCTAGAGAGAGAAATTAAGCTGTAAATCTTCTTTGAAAATCTTCAACCAAGGCCGGCCCGGTGGAGCACTGCTACAGTGCGCTGCTTGGGAGCGCGGCAGCGCTCCCGCCGAGGGTTCGGATCCCA
>NW_007735659.1:38054-42471 GCF_000696425.1 Galeopterus variegatus
AAAGAATGAATGATTGAGTGATAATTTTTGATCTGATGCTTATTTTAAATGTACCTCTCTACAGAGAGAAATTAAGCTGTAAATCTTCTTTGAATATCTTCAACCAAAATCTTAATTGAAAATGAAGATACCTTAATTGTTATCGCATTATATTTAAAAAAATTCAAATAAAGTATAATATTGATTAACTTTACATTTCAAAAAAAAGCAAGGTAAGATTTTAAAAATTCATTCAAAGTATTATCCTATAAGGAAACATTAATAACATGAGATATTTTTGGTATATTAAGTAAATAGAAGACATATTTAAGAAAATAATTTACTAAAGCATTTCAAATATAGCTGATAAAATTGCACTCAAAAGTATAATTTTCAGTGAATCTAATGTGTTGAAAGACTCGCTTAAAAATAATGTGTATGAGAACTAATATACTGAAGGAAATTACTTGAAAGATGTATATTATGCCCTATGCCATTTAATAATTCTAAAACTAGGAAAAATTTAGATGGAGATTCACAAAATGTTTAGCGACTGATAAAATGAAGATATTTCAAAGTTCACAGAGAACACATAATCAAATAGTACACAAGAAAGTTAGAAATATGTGCAAAACAGGATAAAATGGGATTCATCATATAAAAATGCTAATTATCATACCTAGATAAAAATAGTTTAAAAATAGGATGTTTGGAAACTGAGACTACTTAGAAGTCAGCAACACTGAATAATGTTGAAAAAATTCTGCGTGCAAAGGTGGATCTGAGCATATCTTATAGTACAGTATTAAAATCACAGAGGTATTCATTATGCTTAGAATACAGTTCAAAAACCTTTAAGATGGTTTACAAAACATTTGCAATATGCCTCCTTCAAATTTCTACAAATTCTCCTCTCTACTTGCTTTCCTTGGAATATCAAGAATTATTTCTTGTCTTTTGGCTTGTGCAATAGGTTAATTTTTTAATCAGGGTGAATCACGGAGTTCTCTAAATAATGACCACAGGGATAGGAGCATAAGGTGTTGTGGATTAGATATGAGTTACATTTTGTGCATGTTTGGTATGNGGATAGGAGCATAAGGTGTTGTGGATTAGATATGAGTTACATTTTGTGCATGTTTGGTATGAGTCGGCACCCTGGAAAATCACGTTGTGATACCCAGGAGGAAGTTAAACAAACTTTGGTAGTGATTTACATGTAGATTTTAGTAGAAGAAAAGCTGCCATTCAGTTAATACCTGCTTAACCATATCAGATAATTACAGATGGCCTGTGTCCTGAACATATTGCCTTGTATCACATCTATCGTTAATTATTTTGAATATCTTTCTTGAATAGAAAATTGTGTTTGAATTTTTCTAAGGAGAAATCAGGATGCAGACAAAGATAGTTGGGGGATCCCAAACCAATTCCAATCTGTATCCTGTTTTGCATTAATGAACCAGAGTGAATGCATGGACCTGGGTGGAAATAGAAGACTACCATCCATACTACCTCCAGCTTAAGTTCATTTGAAAGGCAAAATCTACCAACCCTGTGAAGTTAATGTGCCTAATATTCTAACTGTATTTTTCCCAGTGTAAAAGATATAGCTATTTAATTTTTTCAGAATATCTTTCTTCTAATAAGTGGGAAAGAAATTGTTAATATTTCCTCATCCATAAATTTATTGACAATCAAAATACTTATTTTCCCATTTCTGAACCTGAGAAAAACATCAGCTGAGGTGATTAGTATTGCTTTGGTTTATTTACTCATTTTGGACTCATGTGTAACTTTAATAGTTTGTGGCAAGGCACGTAGTATTAGATGCCTTGGCAGGAGGATAATCTTATTTATTCTTTAGATATCACCATGTTGGAATAAATTTCCCAGAGTGATTTTCTTCCTTCCGTTTCCTACTGTGTGTTTATAAAAGGATTACAATTTCGAAATGCATTTACTGGACTCCCCTGTCTCAGATATACTCATCCTTTACCAGAAATTAGTCTCAAAAGANTAGCGACTGATAAAATGAAGATATTTCAAAGTTCACAGAGAACACATAATCAAATAGTACACAAGAAAGTTAGAAATATGTGCAAAACAGGATAAAATGGGATTCATCACATAAAAATGCTAATTATCATACCTAGATAAAAATAGTTTAAAAATAGGATGTTTGGAAACTGAGACTACTTAGAAGTCAGCAACACTGAATAATGCTGAAAAAATTCTGCGTGCAAAGGTGGATCTGAGCATATCTTATAGTATAGTATTAAAATCACAGAGGTATTCATTATGCTTAGAATACAGTTCAAAAACCTTTAAGATGGTTTACAAAACATTTGCAATATGCTTCCTTCAAATTTCTACAAATTCTCCTCTCTACTTGCTTTCCTTGGAATATCAAGAATTATTCCTTGTCTTTTGGCTTGTGCAATAGGTTAATTTTCTAATCAGGGTGAATCACGGAGTTCTCTAAATAATGACCACAAGGATAGGAGCATAAGGTGTTGTGGATTAGATATGAGTTACATTTTGTGCATGTTTGGTATGAGTCGGCACCCTGGAAAATCACGTTGTGATACCCAGGAGTAAGTTAAACAAACTTTGGTAGTGATTTACATGTAGATTTTAGTAGAAGAAAAGCTGCCATTCAGTTAATACCTGCTTAACCATATCAGATAATTACAGATGGCCTGTGTCCTGAACATATTGGCTTGTATCACATCTATCGTTAATTATTTTGAATATCTTTCTTTTTTTTTTTTTCCCTTTTTGTCTTTTTTCATGTCCGGCAACGGATCACAACCCTCAGTGTCGTGCCTGTACCGGACCGGGACTGGCAACGGGATCACAACCCTCGGTGTTGCGCCTGCACCTCGCTCAGCCAGTGAGCAGGAACCGGTCTGTATGTGGGATCCGAACCCTTGGCGGGAGCGCCACCGCGCTCCCAAGCAGTGCACTGTAGCAGTGCGCCACTGGGCCGGCCCTTGAATATCTTTCTTGAATAGAAAATTGTGTTTGAATTTTTCTAAGGAGAAATCAGGATGCAGGCAAAGATAGTTGGGGAATCCCAAACCAATTCCAATCTGTATCCTGTTTTGCATTAATGAACAAGAGTGAATGCATAGACTTGTGTGGAAATAGAAGACTACCATCCATACTACCTCCAGCTTAAGTTCATTTGAAAGGCAAAATCTACCAACCCTGTGAAGTTAATGTGCCTAATATTCTAACTGTATTTTTCCCAGTGTAAAAGATATAGCTATTTAATTTTTTCAGAATATCTTTTTTCTAATAAGTGGGAAAGAAATTATTAATAATTCCTCATTCATAAATTTATTGACAATCAAAATACTTATTTTCCCATTTCTGAACCTGAGAAAAACATCAGCTGAGGCGATTAGTATTGCTTTGGTTTATTTACTCATTTTGGACTCATGTGTAACTTTAATAGTTTGTGGCAAGGCACGTAGTATTAGATGCCTTGGCAGGAGGATAATCTTATTTATTCTTTAGATATCACCATGTTGGAATAAATTTCCCAAAGTGATTTTCTTCCTTCCGTTTCCTACTGTGTGTTTATAAAAGGATTACGATTTCAAAATGAATTTACTGGACTCCCCTGTCTCAGATATACTCATCCTTTACCAGAAATTAGTCTCAAAAGAAATCATATTCAGCATAAGATGCCATTATTATTGTGTATTTTTAGGTGCAATATGTGACTTATTTCAGAACCTGAGTTTCACACCATATGGTTTTATTCAGTTTACTGATAATGTTTGTTTTATTCAGAATGAGTTCCAAAGATAGAATAATTGAGCCGTAAGTAACCTCGGGGCACCATCTCTTTTTATCCCCCATCACTACGTACTTAAACCGTAAGTTCCTCAAGGAACATTTCATTTTTTAAAAATAAAAACCTTAACCCACTCACTCTCCCATTTTACTTCTCCCCAAATATGAGGGTACTTCAAAAAGTTCATGGAAAGATTTGTATTATCTTTTAATTCTACTTTTCCGTAAACTTTCTGAAGAACCTTCATACATTTATTCTAAAATTTATTTATTTGTTAAAATAGACAGGTAGATTTTAAATTTCTAATCTTTAAAAACATGGGACTGAAAAATGGTGCAGCCTCTATGGAAAATGGTATGGAGGTTCCTCAAACAATTGCAGATAGATCTACCATATGACCCAGCTATCCCACTGCTGGGAATATACCCAGAGGAATGGAAACCATCACGTGGAAGGGTATACCTGTTCCCCAATGTTAACTGCAGCACTATTTACAATAGCTAAGAGTTGGAACCAGCCCAAATGTCCATCATCGGATGAGTGGATACGGAAAATGTGGTATATCTACACAATGGAATACTACTGTGCTATAAAAACAAATGAAATACTGACATTTGCAACAACATGGAC
>NW_007735659.1:42861-44581 GCF_000696425.1 Galeopterus variegatus
TGGGAGCTAAAAATAAATAAATAAATTCACACACACACACACACACAAAAAAAAAAAAAACAGGGGGGGGGGGAGAAGATATAACAACTACAATTCCTTGAAGTTGATACGACAAGAAAACAGAAAGGACATTGTTGGGTGGGAGGGAGGAGAGGGAGGAGGGAGGGAGGTTTCGGTAATGGGCCACAATAATCAACCTCATTGTATATTGACAAAATAAAATTAAAAAAAAAATCTATAATACAAATTGTATCCTAAATAAAACTGAAAAGCAAATGAAAAAAAAATGTAGTAAATATATTTCATCTTTTCTACCAGTAATTGTCTTTAAGACAATTGCTTAGACACACACATACACACACACACACACACACACACACACACACACTCCCAAACTTTTTCTCTTTGGAGTTCCTTGACACAGGAATGCTCTTTGCCCTGGAGTTTTTATTTGGGTGAATAGATGTGGTTCTCAGCTTCACTGCAGTTTGAGAAGCTGAGACTACGTTGGGGCTGGGAGTATCTTACAAAGACAATCCAGCAATCAGCAGAATGGTACTGGTTATCTATTAGCCCCTGGTCCCAGATGAGTGCAGAGTCATTGACTGGTGTTTTCAAGATACCTGGCAATCTTTGTGTGTAGATACATACATATGTGTGTTTATACATATGGACATTATAGATATATGGATATATTATATATGTGTGTGTGCATGTATGTGTGTTTTTCATGTGTGTATATATGTGCATGTATGTGTGTGTTTGCGTGTGTGTGAGGGGAGAGAGAGAGAGAGAGAGAGAAGACGCTATCTACAGTAGAGGAGATGCTATCAATTCTACAGGAATTCCTAGGAATTATTCCACAGGAAGCATCACTGAAGGGCCCTGAAGGAAGGAGCCACGTCTCTTCAATGCCCAAGGAGTGGCTCGAAAAGTAGAGGGTCGTAGGTCCTATTAACTAATTATTCAATTTAATAATAACAGTAAAGTGAACTGAGCACCTGAGGTATGCAAAGCACATTAACAGACATAATACATTTTATGTTCATTTAATCTTTACAACAACTTTTGGGAGTAGGGATTATTATTCATATTACCAAGACTTTACAGCACCCATGTTCAGGGTCAGTTAGTGTTAAGAGTCTCCTGAATTTAACTGACATAACTAGCTGTAAGAAATACTTGACAGTATAAGTAGGTAAAAGACCTACCTGATACTTGCTACCAAGTGAAATCCTAAAGGTATATATTTAAATGGAACTCAAATATTTGTAAGTAAAATTTTATGTAATTTATCTCATGTTTATTTCTATAATTATCTAAGATCTTGACTCTATAATTGTCCTTCTGAATTTATTAAATTTAACAACTTTAAGATTTATCTCAGTTCTTCAAAAGAAACATTCAGGTAAATAAAAGTGATAATCACTGTTTATATTCCTGACCACATTTTAAACCAGAACTAATCCTAACATTAAAATATTTGAGCCTAATATTGCACAAAAACGGATCATGTATTTTTAAATCTAAAAATTATAAACAAAAGTAGATGATTGTAGTTAGAAATGAGCACAAAGAGATGATCTTTATCTTCCAAAATTATTTTATATTCAACTATATTATGTATAGAAAATAAATATTAATTTTCTCACTCAAAACATAATTTTTTTCCTATAACTACTTTTCCTATTGGTTAAAATATCATAATGTTTTTTTGAAT
>NW_007735659.1:45018-48948 GCF_000696425.1 Galeopterus variegatus
AGATGATCTTTATCTTCCAAAATTATTTTATATTCAACTATATTATGTATAGAAAATAAATATTAATTTTCTCACTCAAAACATAATTTTTTTCCTATAACTACTTTTCCTATTGGTTAAAATATCATAATGTTTTTTTGAATATGCATTAAGAATATGAAGCTACAGATTAAAAATTTATTTGTAATCAACCTTTGGAATTAGCTATAATTAATATGAAAAGCAGTTTCAAAATTCTAAAACTATGAAAATACCTTTTAATACATCACCTTCATTACAAACATGGTAATAATTATGTTATAATTGCTAGTTAGCTAAACATTTATGTACATGTGATTATATCATAATTTTAGCTAAAGATGTTTACACCAAATATGGAAGGGTATTACTGTGCAATTAGATATTTTCTGTACCTCTATATTACATATTCACATAGTAAATTATCTACATGAAAATTAGCATGTAAATATGCCTAGTTACAAAAATATTTTAGAGTAAACTAGGTAGTTAATATAAATAAGGTTGTTATAATTTAAGGTAACTTGAAAAAAATTCAGTTAAAATAAAACACACTTTTCCTAATAATTTATGTTTTAGGGACAGTTTGCATTCTTGAGAATTTCTCATTTGCTTACAGATTATCCATTTGCAAACTGAGTAGACCCTTTAATCTATAAGGTAAATATCCTAAAAATTTTGAGACTCATCAAATATGTAAAAAGTCACTATCACATTCAATTCACCAATAAAACACAGTGAAACATATCTGGAAAATGTAAGCAACCCCTGTAGGCCCTTAGTAATTTTATAAATACAGGAGTAAAATATTTTATAAACTGTACAAAATATGTTCTAAATGGGCTCTCACTAAAATCATATGTCTCTTTAAATTTTAATAGTACATATGAATTATTCATGACCTAGATAAACTGTTGCCAAATGAGACATTTCTTTTTGTTTGTTTGTTTTCTATTAAATTTATATTTTCTAGCTAAGAACCTTCATTATCTGGTTCTTAATTGACAGAATTTATTATAAGGTGCTACTATGTGTCAGGTGATGTTCTAGGCTCTGTGGCTAGCTGTACTTACCCGTCCTCGCAGAGCTTTCATTAATTTGTTCTTCTTGTGTATTACCATCACTACTAATTTGCTTTCTGTTGTGTTTATGATGCAATCTAAACATCTTATCATGCTGATCTATCTGCCTCCTTCTCCAACCTCATCTCTTATTGCTCCCTCTGTGCAGTTCTGCTCTAGCTGCAGTAGCCTTCATTCTATCCCTGCAGTGCAGACATGCTTAACTCTTCCTCACTTCTGCTTCCTCTGGCTATAGTTTTCTTTCTCAATTGTTTTATGCCTATGACTATGAAGTTCCCTATCCCCCTTTACCAACATTTAACACAATTTATGTACCTGTTTCTGTCTCTCTGACATACAGGAACATAAGCTAGAGAAAAGACAAAGCATAGTAAACACTCAATAAATAATTATTTGATTAACAAACAAATAAGTGGAAAATAGCTAGAAAGAAAAAAAGGTTCCATAATCTTTTTTGACAAATATTGCTCTTAATACCTTGGAGATTCACAATACAAACTGTCATAGTAAAGGCTCTGCATATTGTGTAGTAAAGAAACCTATTGTATTTTATTTGATACAGTTTCCCAAGCTTTTTTTAACATGAGAACTTTTTGTTTGTTTTAAAGATAGTGCCTATTAAGATCTCTCTTAAAATTTATTCTTTGGAACACTTTATGGTAAACATTAGCCTTTTCTTATCCTATTGAGATTTTCATAATTCAGAATATAATGTCGAGAAGCATTCTAATAAATATATAAAAAGAAAAGTTTAAAGTATCGAGATGGTCAGAATGTGTTTTCTGAGTGAACAGAATTTAGTTCAAAAAGAAAAAGCCATTTTGCCATTAGCTTTCTTGCCCATGGTTGACAGCTGATGGAACAGTGCATGGAGTAATATGTTTTCCTTCTGCTTTCTAAGTTTGTATTAAGCCCATAGCAATTCTGCAGCAAATTTAATGATGTTGTGGGAAAAAATGTCTAATAAAAAATATTTTATTATAAAAGTACCAAAACATTAAGGCTATACTATATCTGCCTCTACGTTTGACAACATAGAAAAAAGTTCTATAGTTGTAGGGAGGGATGTAGAATGATTTTAGAAATGAAAGTGAAAACCTGAACTGAATAGGTATTACTCCCTAGTGCTTAGCTCTGTGGGATGTTTTTATCGTATTTTGTGTTTGACAAGACATAGTTTTTCATGTTTAAATTTTGGGTACATTTAGGCTGTTCTGGCATAATAGATTAAGTTATAAGGTTTCTTGCCATTTTGGAAATGATATAAAGAAATATGTTTGCTACAATTCCTTCATGAAAGGTTTCAATTTCTAATAAAAAGGGAAGATATAACTTTAAAGGATTTGGAAGTTTTTTTCAGGGTGGCATTTTTATCTGCTCCTCTTATTTGCAAGGACATTAGGTTGATAAACTTCCACTTAAAAAATAATTATTTATCCAAATATTAACCTTAAGTGAAATAAAGAAATTCTGCATTATATTTTGGACCTTATCTTATTCCTACTAACTATTAATCTTCAAGACTTTAAAAGGAAAATAATGTATATTTCTACTTAATCTGGACAATTATGCTGAAATTTAAGCTATCTGAAATATTATTAGTTTTAAAAAGTATACTTACAAATAGATTGCATCCCTTGAGACTCTGTCACAGAAAACACCAAATCCTTTCCAAAATAGGCTTTAGGTGAGCCTAAATGTGCCAAATTAGCTGATAGACTTTTTTTCTTTAACCAGTTTGCTTGGACTGAACCATCAATCTGGTGGCCCTTTTAAGAAACACTAAGAAAAGTTAAGGGATTGTCTAAGATTATGTCCAAACTCAAATCCCATAACTAAATGAACGAAAGTTCATGCAGAACTATGAATTCTAACTAAAACTGTAATGGGTTTCAAGGCTCATACAAGGCACAGCGTTTATAGCATATGTGCCCAATGCAGACATTCATATTCACTTCTTGAACTCTTATTTTATACAGATCCCATGCTGAGAACTTCATGTGTGGGACCTCATTTGGTTCTCACAACACTGAGGGGGATAATAAATCCTATTCTAATTTACAAAGTAGGAAAGAAGCCAGAATTCAAAAACTGCTTTTACAGAAATATAATTACTCACTGACTATTGGTATTGAGGACTAGAGATGAAAATAATGTGTAAAGAATTAGTAGTTGAAATCAGATAAACAGGTGTAAATGTTAAGAAGATTATAAATGGAGACAGCAGGAAGCAACTGTAAACTAAGCTTTATTTCTTTACATTTTCTTTTTTTTAATAATGGGATTCATTATGAAAGGGCAAGAAGGAGGATACCTTTTGGGAGATAAAAAAATAAGAGTGGTTTGAAGCAAAATGAAAATATTTTCAAGGAAGGTAATCGGTAGTGTTATAATAATGGGATTCATTGTGAAAGGGCAAGAAGGAGGATACCTTTTGGGAGATAAAAATAAGAGTGGTTTGAAGCAAAATGAAAATATTTTCAAGGAAGGTAATCGGTAGTGTTAAAGGAGGTATTAAGGTTAGAATTTCATGTAGTTGGTCTGCATTTTCAAGTTAGGAGGCACCATAGATATCAACTAAGACAGCCACATTGTATCCAGATGAGGGACTGAGACCATCAATTAGAGTAATTACTGACATTCAGTTTTAATAACTCACCAAACATTCAAGTGAGCCCTGCTACATTCCAAAAATTTGGTTAGCTGTTTTCCATATATAGACATTTGTCCTATTTTTAAGGTACTTGGTGTTTAAAATCGGAAATAAATGGGTAATTATGACCAGCATGATAGATGTTATAACAGAGGTGTGTTCAAGGATCAGGGTGAA
>NW_007735659.1:49480-51927 GCF_000696425.1 Galeopterus variegatus
GGGTAATTATGACCAGCATGATAGATGTTATAACAGAGGTGTGTTCAAGGATCAGGGTGAAAGTATAGGTCAATGCTATTTGGATGGAAGTTAATTGGGCAAAATCAGGAATAGTTTTTCAGAAAGTGTGATTTGAGGTGTGCTATAAGACTGACTAGGAGAGGAAGGCAACAGAATGAAGGGATAAGGTATATACAGATCATGAGACATAAAACAACTCAGTGTCTGTAAAAGGTCACCTATCATTAGGCTAGGATTACTTTGTCAAAAGCTCTTCTTCATTTTCCCATGATTGTCTTTTTCATGTTTCACCTCCTTTAGTGTTACATAGGCATAGGCTATTAAAGGAAATCAAGAAAAAAGTGCACCATTTAGTGTAGTATCATTTCTTCCATCTTTAATTTTCTAACCTATAATTGGAGGGCTTCATTTAGTACTTAATACATTTTTCTTTTGAGTAGCACATGCCTTGAGTTCTGTCTCCTCACCTGAAGCTACATTTGGTGCATCTTGTCATATACTATGTATGCAATCATAGTCATACTTCGATTTACTTATATTATGACAACTAATTACAATTATAAAATAGGTTCTCAATTTACTAAGTTCAGAGATCACAAATGCAACCACCTATGGTAGCCAAGCAAACCAAGTTCCTGAGTGAGGCTGGCAGCATACAAGTGAGTTTGTATACTTCCCGTGGTTGGTGGAGGTGAGCAAGGTGGTGGAGACTCTGTCCCAGGGGGACTTATTGCTGCCATGGAGAAATATGAAATTGGTTTTGAAGTAAAAGCACTTTCATTTTAAATGAACATATTGTTTAAATATTCTAACTGATCAGTATAATTTTAGACTAAAGATCAATAATATTACCTACCTATCATCCTTATGTTTTGACATTCAACTAAGCTATTTACAGAACTTTCATAATGTGGAATATTTATCTCTATTTTGTATATAGTTGTTTTAATATGATACTTATTTTTGATAATTTTGTTTCCCCTTCTCTAAAACTGCTGTATATTGTCTTCTACATATTAATTTGTTTTGGAAATAGACATAAATGCAAAACACATAGTTCTTATAGTTCTAATATGAGCATACTGTGGTAAGAAAAAGCAGTTTTAGGGCCAGCTTGGTGGCGCACTGGAGAGTGCGCCGCTTGGGAGCATGGCNAGGGTTGCGATCCTGTTACCGGTCAGTAAAAAAGACAAAAAGGAAAAAAAAAAAAGAAAAAGCAGTTTTAGTATTCATTGCGGATGACACAAAATAATACAGAACACTAAGCCTTACTCTAGGAAATGCGTCTCTTAGAGAAGGCATGAAAACTACATTTTGCAAAAAAATCATATGGCATGATTTCCAATTTGGGGAGAAAAAAATTAACAGAGAAACTGATGTGCAACAAAACATTTCACTCAACATTCGAAATATTTAAGTGCGGTTTCAAAATTATCACCTTACACATTAGGATTCTCATATGAAACACACTTCTCATGCCCATCCCCGTAAATCTGGTGACATAGTGTTTTATAATCAGCTGTACAAAGAGTTAATAGCTACACAGTTTAAAAATCTTTGGTTAATGCAGTTAAATTGCCCAATATTCTTCACAATCTGCAGAGCTTGCTCTACTCTACTTCAGTGTATCATCAGAAAAGCACTTAAAACTCATAAAACTTTACCAGAAAATATTATACTGCAATGATCAATGTGCATACTATTTAGAATAGGAAATTACACATTTGTGAGTGTGTGTGTGTGTGTTTGTGTGTGTGTGTAAGGGGAGATACACGTGTATATTTGTAAGTGTAAAAAGAAAATATTCAGATTACCAACATAGTAATATATATTAGGGAGTAATTAGAATCATCCAATCATAGAACTATTAGAAGCTCTTAGAGATCATTCAGTCCCATCGATCAGCACTGATCTAGTCTTTCAATCCAGTAGCTTTTCTGTGTTCATTTCTTTTCACAACTTCATATTACTTGCTTATAGCCTCCTTTGGAAATTACTTTAAATATATTTTTGTTAGATGTTTGGTATAATTTTTCCAGGTAATAATGTCATTAAGAAATGTATCTTATTTCCTTTACTATATTATACAACATTCTTGACTCTCCAGCATAATTATAAGGGGGAAAATGTTCTGACTACATATAATAAATCTAATGCAACTCAGATGGTTCAAGTTTCTTCTCTCCCTTCACTGGTGTGTAGTTTAGCTCCCTTGAATCGAATTTGAACAAGATGGCATATTTCCATTCATTCATGAATTAATACAGTAAATAGAATTGTGTTTTTCTAAACGTGTGTTTTTTTTTGTTTGTTTGGTTTTTTTTAGACAGGCCATTTTGTGTCTATTTTAAATGTTATCAACTTAGAAAAATCTCTTATCAAAAAATTAAAAACAAATAAAATCAGCCAACAAACAAAACACCATT